>NC_136615.1:37264548-37402048 GCF_933228915.1 Telmatherina bonti
TTATATTTATTAGATTTAGTTATTTAAGTTCTTTGTACTGTGTTGGTATGAAAAGGCTCGATTTATAAAGTGGCATCTTTCCTTCTTGTTTGAAGATTTTAGGTAGATTTTTCTTTTTGCTAGGACTGAAATGATGGACAAACGGTAGAAATAAAATAATGTTTCTATCCACAATTTTGTGAGTTTGTATAAAAAAGCTTGTTTTTCTTTCAGCTGCTTTTCCTTTATATGTAACGTTTTCTTTTTAGAAGATGTGTGTGTGTGTGTGTGTGTGTGTGTGTGTGTGTGTGTGTGTGTGTGTGTGTGTGTGTGTGTGTGTGTGTGTGTGTGTTGCACAAAGGGCAGAGCAATGAGATGGAGAAGAGGACCTTCCATTAAAGATTTGACCAGAGGGGTTGAGTTGGAGGGAAGCTGACTTAGTTTCCCCTCCATCACATCAGCTGATTTATGTCTCTTTGCAGGACCAGTATTTGTTTCCCTCAGCAGTGCAGAGAATTAGTCATCAGTTGTTTATCATATGCTGTGCTGAAGCTGACACCTTTTCTTATCACTATGTGTTTGACTGTCAACATGAACAGGAGTATATAACAATGTAATAAGTTTTAAAGCTAAAAGTCTTTGAGGAAATGTTAATATTCCACCTGTTGTCCTCTTGGATCCAGTCCAGTGAAAGCTAAAAGGTTCTCTGTGGTGCTAGCTGTCATGGCGCTGATGCCCACTTCTCACTTTGCTTACGTGCTGCCAGCATGACTCTCAGAATGACGTGACTTTAAAACTAATATTTTCCAACAAATGGATTTTTGTGCCTTCTTTTACCTCCTGAGGTGTAACTGTACTTAGCCGAATGTCTGATCTGAGATGGAGGACATTTCTCTTTCAGCTAGCTAACAGGCCACTAATGGCTAGCTCTAAAGTGCCAGCTAGCCTTTGGCTGCTCATGAAGTCATTTAAATATCAATGTCCTGTTGAGGTAAACATAAGTTTTGAAGAGACCCTGAGAATGATGAGTTGTCCAGTTAAGCCTGACACCCAGACATCAGATATGACCATACTGCTGAATCATCAGCAATGCTGGTTCCCTGGTTCCATTCTATTCTAGAAATGGTCCCAGTTTATCTCCCAGCACAGCTTTTGTCTGACTTTGTGTGGGAGTGTATGCGTCAGAGTGGCTGTTTCCCAGTCTCTCCACGTGCCTCCCGTCTGCAGCAGCCGGCTGTTCGATGAGAGCATTCAGCTAAATGTCTGATCGATAGGCGCTGGCAGCTCTGCTGCAGCCAGAATACTGAGGAGGACCTGAGAACACACTCCGTATCTGCAAGCAGCGGCACTCTTCTTTATGTGACTGCCTTCATTTATATTCAGCTATAATGCAGAACAAACCAAGGCTTTCATCTGAAAATATCTACCTTCTTTTGTTTTTCATCTCAGGTTTTTACTTCTTTCCGTGTTGTAGAAAGCAGGGTGGTAACAGATATACAATACAATCAATTTTCCTGCTTGTATTTTATCCACATATTTTCACAGCCTGCATATTTATACCAAACGAGCTCGTCTGAGCTGGACAAACCCTTCGGTTCTTCATGGGGAAAACCCCATCTCACCAGATTGTGTAGACAGAACTGTGTTTCTCTGTGTTGCTGTTGGAATAACATCACTTTCCTACTTTTACTATCCGTAACCATTTAAAACCTGACTAGAGACTAAATGTGGTGAAAAGACTTTTTTTTTTTTTTTTAAATTCTTAAGTCTTCATTTGGTCTATTATCATAATGTAAAAATAAATAAATATCTTCTGTATATTTACTGTTTATTACTGTGTGATATGCCAAAATAACTGTAGTGTATTATTGTGTCCACTTGGGGACAGAAGATTGTTGAGCAAAGGTTTTACCATTAAATGATACAGAAGGACTCAGAAATTTAAATAATATATGCATCATTTCATTGGAGTCTCTCTGATACTGCAGGATGATTTCCAGAGGTTTTATGCAGATTGTTGGACCTTGACTTACGTCGGAAGGCTAACAGCTGTTTTCGATCCAGCTGATCCAGACACGTTTGATTTATTAAGACTGCAGCAGACATACCGTATACATCCTCCTGTTTGTTGACAGGTGACCTGACCCCTCAGGTCTTAATAACTAGACATATGTTCAAATCAAATCAAAACAAACTTTATTTGTACAGCACTTTTCATACAAAAGCATAGCCAAGTGCTTAACAACATAAAAATAAAAAACAGTTTCACACTTAAAAAACACACATGCATGTTAACCACACAAGCACACAACCCAACCCTTCCTCTGAACATTTATACCAAAATAATAATTTATAACTTCAGTATTCTGTCTCTATGTCTGGATTCTATATCTGGCTTTGTATCTGGCTTGACACTGCTGTGAGGAAACGAAATCTAGGGAATTCATCCATGTCAGGAGCCACTGTAGTACAGAACCCCTACCAACACCCCGCCAGAACAACCCTGCCGGACAAAAAGATGTGGCCCCCGACACGGAGCATCCCCATGAGGAAGAAGAAACACTGGAGGTAAAAGGTTAAAAAGATATAATATTATTAATTAAGACACATAAGATAAAATAACTAAAGGTGAGGACCATAAAACTGTTGCAAAGGCGAGGACCATGAAACCGTTCCAAAGGTAAGGACCATAAAACTCTTCCAAAGGCGAGGAAAAACTGTTCTAAAGGCGAGGACCTTAAAACTGTTCCAAAGGCGAGGACCTTAAAACTGTTCTAAAGGCGAGGACCATAAACTGTTCCAAAGGCGAGGACCTTAAAACTGTTCTAAAGGCGAGGACCATAAACTGTTCCAAAGGCGAGGACCTTAAACCTGTTCTAAAGGCGAGGACCATAAACTGTTCCAAAGGCGAGGACCTTAAAACTGTTCCAAAGGCGAGGACCTTAAAACTGTTCTAAAGGCGAGGACCATAAAACTGTTCCAAAGGTGAGGACCATAAACTGTTCCAAAGGCGAGGACCTTAAAACTGTTCCAAAGGCGAGGACCATAAAACTGTTCCAAAGGCAAGGACCATAAAACTGTTCCAAAGGCGAGGACCTTAAAACTGTTCCAAAGGCAAGGACCATAAACTATTCCAAAGGCGAGGACCATAAACTATTCCAAAGGCGAGGACCTTAAAACTGTTCCAAAGGCGAGGACCATAAAACTGTTCCAAAGGCAAGGACCATAAAACTGTTCCAAAGGCGAGGACCTTAAAACTGTTCCAAAGGCAAGGACCATAAACTATTCCAAAGGCGAGGACCATAAACTATTCCAAAGGCGAGGACCATAAAACTGTTCCAAAGGTGAGGACCATAAAACTGTTCCAAAGGTGAGGACCATAAACTGTTCCAAAGGTGAGGACCATAAAACTGTTCCAAAGGTGAGGACCATAAACTGTTCCAAAGGCGAGGACCATAAAACTGTTCCATAGGCGAGGACCATAAACTGTTCCAAAGGCGAGGACCATAAAACTGTTCCAAAGGTGAGGACCATAAACTGTTCCAAAGGCGAGGACCATAAAACTGTTCCAAAGGCGAGGACCATAAAACTGTTCCAAAGGTGAGGACCATAAAACTGTTCCAAAGGTGAGGACCATAAACTGTTCCAAAGGTGAGGACCATAAACTGTTCCAAAGGTGAGGACCATAAAACTGTTCCAAAGGCGAGGACCATAAACTGTTCCAAAGGCGAGGACCATAAAACTGTTTCAAAAGGCAAGGACCATAAACTATTCCAAAGGTGAGGACCATAAAACTGTTCCAAAGGTGAGGACCATAAAACTGTTCTAAAGGTGAGGACCATAAAACTGTTCCAAAGGCGAGGACCATAAACTGTTCCAAAGGCGAGGACCATAAAACTGTTCCAAAGGTGAGGACCATAAAACTGTTCCAAAGGTGAGGACCATAAAACTGTTCCAAAGGCGGGACCATAAAACTGTTCCAAAGGTGAGGACCATAAAACTGTTCCAAAGGTGAGGACCATAAAACTGTTCCAAAGGCGGGACCATAAAACTGTTCCAAAGGTGAGGACCATAAAACTGTTCCAAAGGTGAGGACCATAAAACTGTTCCAAAGGCGAGGACCATAAAATTGTTCCAAAGACAAGGATCATAAATCTGTTTGGAAGACCATGAAACTGTTCCAAAGGCGAGGACCATAAAACTCTTCCAAAGGCGAGGACGAAAAAACTGTTCCAACAGTGAGGAAAAACTCTTCCAAAGGTGAGGACCATAAAACTCTTCCAAAGGCGAGGACCATAAAACTCTTCCAAAGGCGAGGACGAAAAAACTGTTCCAACGGTGAGGAAAAACTCTTACAAAGGTGAGGACCATAAAACTGTTACAAAGGCGAGGACCATAAAACTGTTACAAAGGCGAGGACCATAAAACTCTTCCAAAGGCGAGGACCTGACACTAGACCAGGGGTCGGCAACCCGCTGCTCTGGAGCCCCATGCGGCTCTTTAGCGCCGCCCTAGTGGCTCCCTGGAGCTTTTTCAAAAATGTTTTAAAAAATGGAAAAAGATGGGAGAGGGAAATATATTTTTGTTTTGATCTGGTTCTGTAGGAGGACAAACATGACACAGACATTCTTAACGTTTTCCAATGCTGTAAAAATGTGTAGAATAAATATTAAATTTTAACATTTCTGTCAAGGAAGATTTGCGTCACAGCCTGCGACACACGTAGCCTATCAGCAGGGCGGGAGGAGGCAGGTGGCGTTGTTAACAAACCGGGGCTGTGTGATGGGACATGGATCCCAAAGGGAAAAAGAGAAAAATAACCGAGGAGAACAGAGGATTCAACGTTTCTTGGACCGAATCATTTGCAGTCATTGCCAATGCGGAAGGATTGCCTGAATGTTTGCTCTGTAGCGAGAACCCGGGAGACAATAAAGCGTAGAAAACCGTTCACAGATGGTGACTACATGAAGGAGTCAGTCATCAGCATATCAGGACACGTATTTCCAGACTTCAAAAACAAAACCGAGATCATACAGAAAATCAAAGACATGCACCTCTCCGCTAAGACAGTGAAGGAAAGGACCATTAAAATGGCGGCAACATCACCGATCAGCAAATCAAGGACATTAATTCAGCACAAGTTACATCTTACATGTTGAGAATCTGACCAGTGATGTCCGACAACAGAAGTCACATAAAACGGGTAAGAACATCATCCTTCATAGACACAGACTGAGTAACAAAGTGAATGTTTTTATGAAATAATTTCTGATTTTTGTCAGTATATATCTGGAATGACACGTGGTAACGGTGCTCAGGTCGGAGGATAGCTGCGTTGGTTGCGTGTCTAAAGAGAAGAGGATGCTGCTGCGTTTCACCCTCGCACTGACTTGCTTGGCGTTTGCACAGTAATCAAACTGTATTAATTTGATTTATTGGTTTATTTTTTATAAATGCAGGCTGCGTTTCATTGCACTCCCTTTGTTGATAAGGGGCGCGTTATGCACATTCCATTTTTTTTTTTTTTTCGAATCCTCAAAATAAAAATGACATCAAAAATCGGATTTCTATATTGCATTTTTTTTATTTAATCAAAGCAATTAAACATAACTCATTAATATAGTAATGAAGTTAAACATGAGTACAACAGAGTCGTCACGTGGTGCATCGTTCTCTACAGGATGCGTTGCAGGGAAAATAAACATTTTATCATTAAGGCTCATTGTGTATTTGTAGCCAACTTAGTCATTTTGATATAGCTAATATAGTTAATATAGATACATAAAGCATGTGTTGCCTTCATGAGAAGGCTTATATTAGGCTTTTAATTTTTTGCAGCTCCGGACATATTTGCTTTTCTGTTTTTTTGGTCCATCTTACTCTTATTTACTTTTGTATTACTTAAGATGGAGAAGAAATGCTTATAAGTTTGGGTCTCTTTCTTTCTCTGCAGCAACTGAATATGGAAGAATACAGAGATTTGTGTCGCACAAGACTCAGTTAGAATAACAGGAGACAGATAACACCAGGGCCTTGAAGATAACAAAGAGAACAGATATGATTGTCCATTGAGTGCACGTTCAGTGTTACAGGGGGAAGGAAGACAATTTCATTTATGGTCATGCGGTGTGTGTGTGTGTGTGTGTGTGTAGAGAACTTTTTGTGGGAACATTAATCCAACTGTATGTAACGCTACACCCATAATGATTTAATAAAAACAGCCTGTTGAAGAGGGAAGGCAGAGTCTTGCTGCAGATCCTGGGGTGTAGGGAGCAAAGGCGAAATATACCGAATTTACCGTCAGATTTTCTTCGTCCAGCATCCAGCGAGCCCTGAACCTTGGAGGAGGCTGAGGATTGATTTCAGCGGTTCAACAATTGGCTTTGACCGGTGTGAAAGGATGAAGGGTCACACAAAGGTGAGTGTTACAGGCCCCCGATGAGTCCTGTATATTTTTGCAGGAAGGAAAAGACACGCGTGAGCTGTGATCTGTTGCCAGGCAGGCTCTGGTCTGCATTTATTAGCAATCTTTTTTTTTTAATCAAACATTCCTCATTTCAAAATGCAGACATTTGTTCAGAATTCTTATGTATACAGTCTTAATTAAAACACAGAAAAACCTATGTGTAGTATACTAGCTTTTCTTTAGCACAGTGATTTTATGAGCATTTGTCTGACTCAAAAATATCGCAGTTTCAATTACAAAATACTGACGCAGCACAACATGCTATATTTCACCTGCATCTTTTCTATATTTTGTCAATACAAGAACCATATAAACAGCAACGTCTCAGTAAACAGTCTATAAGAAAATAATCACATATATTCTACTGTTTACACAATTAGTATAACTTAAAGCCATTTGCAAATGAAATCCAAATAAAAATCCCACATCTTAACAAAGAAAAGGTGCAGCATAACTACTGCTCTGCAACTCGGCTCAATTTATATAATTTTATCATTCAAAACAAAGAAAATTCTGACATTACAATTACTAGTTTAGTTGTAAATGATTATATTTGGCTTCACGATACATATAAGTCCAAAAAAGAAAAACATAACCAACCTGTATATTTTTGCAGGACGGAAAAGACACGCGTGAGCTGTGATCTGTTGGCAGGCAGGCTCTGGTCTGAGCATGCGCTGCTTCTCAGCAGATCACCACACCCAGCGCTCACCTTGGTCCAGACGCCCTCTGCTGTCCTAATATCGCAATTACACTTAAAACAACAGACTTAAAACGGGTTTACTATAAATGAGCTAAGACCTTCTTCTTAATAAAAAAAAAAAACCCTAATTAAATCACATTTGTGATCCTACATTTGTAGGCGTCACATGAGCATAACCTGTTTTATCGAATCCGCATTTGGAAAAATCTAAATTGAACGTGTCCCGAGTCCGAGTAATATCGTGTTGCGAAATTTACGAAGGAAAATCAGAAATAAGTAAGATGGGGGTCAGGGACCCTGGCAGTCTCAGACGGGGGTCAGGGACTCTGGCAGTCTTAGTCAGGGGTCAGGGACCCTGGCAGTCTATGTGTGGGCAGGTGAGACCTGTCCCACACTCCTTGAGTTTGGTAACTCCACCGTGGTTCGGACGCGGACACGGATTTAACTGGGTTAGAGGCCTGAGGAATTGAAGACGCTCATATTCTACATAAATTTTAGAGATTTATAAAAGGAGTTCAGAATTTAGAGAATTGATCACATTGAATGAAGTGGATACACCATTCACGGCAACAATAAGAAGTAAAAGATAAAACGGTGATGAGCTGATGAGCCCATATCAGACATATAAAGTTGAAAACACCAAAAAATATGCACCCTAATGTGAATGTGTGTGAAAGGGGAGAAAGAATGAGTGACTGTCAGATCGGAGAGTTGAAGCAGCAGCACGGCCTGAAACCTAACTGGTGACAACGTACGGCTGTGGTCTGTTGAAGTAGACCTCTGGAATCTGAATATTGTGGATTTATGGTGGACCAGGACAGATTCATTTTGTTACCCTTAAGGAATCCAGGACCATATGTTCTACGGGTAATAGAAAACAGAGGGTACATACTATTGTGTCAAGTACAGGGAAAATTAACCCTTGAAGATTGGGAAGTAAGGGGTGTTTATGAAGCAGAAATATGGTGAAGACGTAAGTAAATTTTTTAACATTCTGGTGTGAAGAATGTGGGTTTCCAGAAGGAAGTTTTATAAGCATGTATCAGATGGAAAAGTTGGAACAGAAAAAAAAAAAAATGAAAAAAAAATGAAAAATTAATGTGTGGACTGGTTCACTCTCCATAAGGGGAATTAAAAATAGAGGTCTGACCTGCTATTCTCTGGAGAGTTGTGTGGAAATATTGTAGGGGATTTTTTGTTATTTTTGGTGACTCTTTTCATGGGTGAAACCGTGCGATTGGCTGACTTGGGTGACATCAGGGGGCCATAGCGGCCATTCACACAGAAATCAGTGTGTGTGTAAGTTTGCTTATATAATGGCAAGTCCCGTGGCAAGTGGTTGTAGGATCCACATATCTGTTATACCTAGCATCAAAATTATATACACACATTGCTGTCCACACTAACTAATGATTCAGCAAATTTTCTCAAGTCAATGTCTAAGAACAAGAATATATATATATACAAGAATATATATATATATATATATATATATATATATATATATATATATATATATATATATATATATATATATATATATATATGACTGAAAATCAGATCACGGGCATTTCTCCAAAAGATGACAGTAAAGCCTGGTTCAGGCAGATTCTGTTAGATATGACAGAACGTGCCTGGATGGATCAGGAAAGAAAAGAGAGAATATTATCTTCCTCTAACAGTTTAGTGAAGAGGAGGTTAGAGATTAAATGACAAATATATATTATTACAGAGTTCAGCTAATTGTAAGAACTTTAGAAAGAACTGTTAGATGTAGAGGAAGAGTTCAGAGCACATCTAACATGTTTACATGTATTTTACAAACTACTGATCAGTGCAGGTGTAGGAGATAAGGAGAAGGTTGGATGAGGAAGGCAGAGCAAAGGAAAGGAAAACATGAGAGAGGGAAGTGAGGAAGAAGACGTGTTCATTAAAGGGGATGATGTCATAGCATGTGTAGACAGGAACAAACATAAAAATCCTGTGTAAAATAGCTGTGTGTGCTGTTCTTCCTAAAGCTTTTGTATAAACTCTTTGTATGAATGCGGAACCCTTTTCCTAAAGGAAACACAATTCTATCATCTGAGGAGATTTTTAAGTGCAACGACACAGTGGAAGAAGTAAAGAATAAACTGAAAGATGAGGGATGTGGTTTGTGGCGTCGGGAGCTGATTCTGTTGGGTTGGTGTGCGTTGCGTGGACTGGATGGGCTTGGACTTCTGTTTAATCCCTTTCAGACATTTAAATGGTGACTTTTGTTTCTTTCAGATTACAGTTATTTTCTGTTTATGTCTAGAATGACTAAATAAACTGACGTTGACTGAAAATAAACGGAGAAAGACTTTGGGCTGTGCTTGTTAAATACCCAGCTGAGAGATGTTGAAAATAAGCGTAATGTTATAGGAAAAAAAACAAAACAAGAGGAAATATCTCAAGCTTTAAAAAAAGGAACGGTACACCAACATCATCTTCATATGTTACAGCTGCGTTATCTTCTAGACGAGGTCATGTTCAGCTTTCCCAGGAGAAAACCGACTTTAATACTATAGAGTCATACAGATACAGTTATAATCCAGAGTCCAGGATTTCCACAGTACAGAACATGGTCAACATGATATGTTTGCAACAGTATTCAACAGAAGAACATTATAATTATGAGACTATAATCACATGACTAAATGATCCAGATGCAGCCTCAGAAGCTTGTCTGCTGCACGGCGTCGACCACGGCAGCTCACCGCCCCTTTAACCCTTGTCAGCATGCACCATGGTCTCCACAGGGACCCCAACATGTCTATCATGCCCGAGGGGGATTCAGGGGGTGGACTGGGGAAGGGGGGAGTTCTTGGTCTGGGTCACTGCAGAGCTCTGGGTGTCACACATGCTGTCAGTCAGGACACTGGAGCAGAAACGGTCCCTACAACATGCTGCAACACTCCACCTCCCTCCTGTGTCAGCTCTGAGTCCTGGAGCAGGACCTGATATGCAGATGTGACTGCAGGGACCCGGCCGCTGCTGATGGGGCCCGGAGATCCCAGAACCAGAGGGTCTGGCAGAGCCCTGCTGGTTGTGACTGTGAACAGTGTGGATATGGATTTTATGGGGGACATGTGGGCTTGGTTTTCACCTTAGACCTCTGGAGGTGATGGATCCTCCTTGTCCTCAGACTGACTGTGGGATTTTCTGGAAGTAAAAGACTAACGGATGTGGCCGGCAGGCAGCACGAGTCCCACCCCGACTACAGAGTCAGATGATGTTTTCTGGAATAAGCTGCACCCTGATTCTGTCAGAAAGACTGTTGTGTTCACTCAGTTCTCTGTGGAAAACCTGGATCTGCTTCCTTGAACCTTTGCCCCCCTCTCTGATCCTTTACATGTCAATCTTAATTAATTACACATATGAACCTGATTTATCTACCAGGAAGCTTTAATAGACATGTGTTGGGCACTTCCTGGCATGAATTTCTGCTTGTACGCTGATTGGTGGGGGGGGGGGGGGGGGGGGGGGGGGGGGGGGCGTGGTGACTGTAGTGGATCTGATTCCTGAGCAGACTGAGTGGTTCGAGCTGAATGATTATACACACCTACATATATTCCTGGCCTTGTATCCACATGACCAGGCCACACAATTAGGCCAGAGATCAAACATTTTCTCACTATTTCTGCTTAGCTTCATACCACACACATGAACATGCATAAAAAGTTCTGCAGTCCTGCAGACTGTTGCAACTGAACAAGGTCCCAGTGTTTTCTCTGCTCTGTTGCTGTAAAACTAAACATCAGTTCTTACAGACAAAACAACTTCTGGCACGCTCTACATCTCTAGCTGTGCCTCATCACAAAACATTTATCTTCAGTGTCTCTGACAGAACATGCACCAGGCAGCCGTTACGGTGGCAAACCTGTTTAAAGACAGCACACAGATGATCTCTGAGTATTCCCGGCTCGTGTACGTTTCTAAATTTTCAGCCCAGACAACATAAGGCTGCATTAACTGTATGACAATAAATAAGAAGGTAATTTCCTGGCTTCGGTGTACGCCACTCAGGTGCAATATGACCGATCGAAGAAGAATATCAGGAAAGGTTGGAGTCGTCGCATGTTTTTATTTGCTGACAGCCCGGTGTGTTAGTCCTGATCTGAACTCTGTTATTATTAATTTCACATCAAGTGCTTTTATTTGACGAGGGGAAGCAACTCTTGTGAAGGCTGCCAGTAGACAGCCTGGTCTCTGGGTCAACACGCTAAACAAATCATTTAAACCCTGTCAGTCTTCAAAATACCATAAACATGAGACCGATCATCTGGGATAATATTGATCTTTCCAAAGTTAAGCTAGTTGTGCTAGAATGTTAGCCTTGGTCTTTTCTGATACACACCTTTGTGTTAAATCCAGTGGAGAAGTGTGTGTAACATTGGAAAACATTCTCAAGAAGGAGGTGTTGGTGTGTGTGTGGGTGTGCATATGCATGTATGCATGTGTGTGTGTGTGTCTGTGTGTGTGTGTGTGTGAGTCTTGTTGTAGTAGATGAAATCATCTTTAACATCAGGGTTGGATGTTTTATTCCGTATTTGACTGTCAGTCGATGCACAGTCCTACATCCAGCCTCTCTACTCCCCACTTATATTAATTATTCACAAAGAAAAAGATGATTTTTTAAATTAGTGACCACATGAAAAGGTAAATTTACTCTGCATATTAGCAGCACATGCATGCATTAGGTTTGCAGATAATTTGAAATTGCAGCTGATGTAATGGTATGATGATGGTACTGCACTTTTCATTGACTGAGTTACACTTGCTTTAGGGAGCATGTAATCTAAATCCAGTTTCTTACCATGCGGAGTACATAGGCCATAAACTCCACCTCGATCAAAACCAGAAGCTGGGAATGTTTGGCGTGACACATGTTGTGGCTATTGATGGAATCCTCCATGCCAGTGAAGAACAACCTCATTATTTCTAAGGAAGTTTACAGGCAAGTCAAAGCTAAAGTAAATAATAAGCACCACATTGAATCATTTCACTGTATGTACTGCATGCATTAGAATGTGAAATAAATGTTAATCTGTCATATCAACGTATGTAGCCATATAATGAACTAATTTTTCCATGAAAGGAAAGCAGTTGCCAGTAACGGAATCATGACAAGGAGTTTTTTCTGACCTTGTACGTGCAATAAAAGCTGTCTCAACACAGACACAACATCAACAGGCTACCTTATGTGCAGGCTACTTCTTCAAGGGTAAATGTTGTTCTACTAATTATATGTAAAGATAAATAAAAAGATGGATAAATCCACACAGCCCAACAAAAAAAAAGACAAATAAAAGGACATTTACAAATCACTGCAGTTTGCTATTTGTGTTTTACATACCAGAAATGGTTTTTTTTTCTGATGTGGTTGTAAGAAAAGTTTTTCCTTGTGTTTCATCAGAACCTGCGAGTGGAAAGAATTGGGCCAGAGGTTAACAATAGGGTAAACTACCCCTTAAAACAGGCTCTGCTCCACCTGGTCCATCAGGAGTTACTTGATATGCAAGATAATCTACACAACTTTTGTGTCTCCAACCTGACATGTCAAGTGAGTCGGATTGGACTTAGCAGAGTTGTGCAGTCCTGGAATGCCCACCAGGTAAGTTGTAAAACTGCATGTATGTAGTTGTATAATAACTAACATAATATTGGTCCAAAACTTTAAAAAAAAAAAAAAAAAAAACCTTTACTACTTGCAGGCAGAGGGATCCCAAACCAACTGGCAGCTGCTAGCTGTGCAGCAAGAATTTCCATGGAGCAGCTGCCCAATGCAACCGAAGCAGCACATATGTATGAACAGGAGTTGGGGTCCGCCCTGACTTGGGTGTCTTCCTTTGGCTCGGACCCATTTTCATCAGAACCAGACCGATATGTCCTGCAGCAGTTTGGAGAAAGGTTTCCAGACGTATCTCTTCTTCTTGGAGCGGTGGTTAACAATGAGCACAGCGTGTTCCAGGAGGCATTGTCCTACCTAAGAAGTGTTGCTGAAAGACATGCATGATAAATGTAAACAGTGAATAAATATGACGTTTGTTCAAAACACTGCAAATTTTTAATGATCAGAATACAAGCATAAGAATGATCAAATCTTCTGTAGCTGTGCTGCCTGACTACATGTTGCAACATATAACAGTCATGAAGACAGTGCTTCAGCTTTTCCAGCTTTAACATCAGTGTTTCATCATAAAAGAGGATTCTGTGAAGAACTGATATTTGTATGAGAAGAAAAACGTACAAAGTGCCACTTTAACTTGTAACTGTCATGTTTGCCGTAACCAGACCCAAAATGCCAGACAGAGACACAACAGAAGGTTCCCAGAGGGAAATAATCCTTTAATTGCTCAAAAAAATCAAAATGAGCAATTTCACCAGAAACACGAGGGAAAAACCAAAGTCAAACTCAGGAGCAACGCAGGCAGCAGCGCTGGGCAGCCACACACATCCAAGAGCTGTGAACCGACGACCATCTGGCAAAGACGGAGCGACGCAACCCTCCTTCAGTACTGGAGGAAGCCATGCAGGTGTCTAAAACTAAATAAAAAGTCAAGACAAAACTGTATAAACAACATTTGTTGCCACGATAGCAGAGATGTTACGGCACGGTGCTGCCAGTGCCTCAGAGAGTCCAGACTCCTCGTGGACGCTGCCCTCCACGTCCACAGCGCCTTGCACCCGATGAGGCTTTTGCAGCCGGCTGAAAACATGATCTGCAGGACCTGCCGAGAAAAATGTACTCTGTCTTTTGTTTTTGTTACTTTGGAAGAGGACAAAAGGGGAAAAGAAGGAAGAAAGGAAAGAGAATGAGGCAAGAGACAAAGAATGAAAGAGAGACAGACAGAAAGAAACCATGAAGGAAGGAGGGAGGGATGCAGGAAGGAAAAAGGGAAGAAGATGTGGAGAATGCAGTACTTCTGATCTCTCATGACATTTTCCTACTGAAACAGTGGAAACCTGTGCAGACCAGACAGGAGCAGACCGTTGGTAGAGGAGCTACTTGATCCTCTGTAAGAGACTGGCTTGTTTTCAGTGTGCACATCCGCTCAAATCCTCGATGATCTTTGACTCTTCTTTCAGTCCCTGGGCTGCTCCAACAACCTCCTCGATGTCGACTATAACCTCTGGAAGCCCTGTGTCCTCTTCCACTGAAAAACATCTTCTATGTCCAATCTAACATTACGTTTTAATAATTACGCCACACAGTGGTGAAATAAACTATAAAAGCTTTGCTTGCATGTCTTTTAAAACAAACCAAACTGGATTGAAATGTTATAAAGTTCAGTTCCATTAGCTTAGCCTCCTCCTCCTGTTGGCTTGCAGCGGCTCCATCTGTTGTTCAGGCGCTGCAGACACTTTCCTCATTTACGAAGCTGTCACACCAAACCCGCCATAGACCAGTCCCAGTCCACTTCTGGGGTTTCTAAAAGCAGGACTTGGCGGTAAAACGTCCCGACCTCCACGCCAACTCTGACCCCGGCATACGACAACATCTGGAGAAACGGGAAACGGCGACACCAAAGGAAGAAAATAAAAAGAAATCTGAGCCATTTGTTCCGAATGAAATGTGAACTTTCCCCCAGAATGTTGGACATTAACAGCATCTGCAGAAGGAGAGAAAAAGTTCCTCCAGCACGTAAAACGTCCAGCAGTAAAATGTTCTGAAACCAAGCAGTTCTACATGTTAGAAAAGCCACATCACACAGTTAATAAGTCGTACAGAAGCTGCCGTACTAATAAAGCTCTACATGAAGACCTGCAGGTAAAAGGAGGCGGTCGCCATGACAACAGCCCATCATCAGGCTGCTCAGGTGTTTCCTCCACCTGCAGATACAGAACATGAAGTGATGGTTGGATATAAAATGCTCCCCAATGTGGCTTATCTGTCCCTGCTGGTGGACACGGAACATGGAGACTCTGGACTCCAGTCTGGCACCTTCCAAAGGGAAGGGACTGACAGGTCGGGTCCGCTCCTTTTCCCAACCCAGAGCAGAGGAACAGAACGATGTTCTCCACAGCCAGACGTGGAGAACATCGTCTAGGTTAGAGTTTAACCCTAACCCTAACCCTAACCCTAACCCATCGGGCAGATGGAGGCAGGTGGAGGTGTTTGAGAAATGATGTCTGCTGGGAACGTCTGGCTGAGTCCCCTGTCAGAGCGAGCTTCAACTCCCACCTTCAGCAGAGCTTCAACTATGCCCCGAGTGAGGCGGGGGACATTGAGTCTGAATCGACTGTGTTCCGTGCCTCTATTGTTGAGGCAGCCAGCCGGAGCTGTGGCTGTAAGGTAGTTGGTGCCTGTCGTGGCGGTAATCCCAGGACTCGTTGGTGGACACCAGCAGTGAGGGATGCCGTCAAGCTGAAGAAGGAGTCCTATCGGGCCTTCTTGGCCTGTGGGACTCTGGAGGCAGCTGATGGGTACCGACAGGCTAAGCGGCATGCGGCTTTGGCTGTTGCCGAGGCAAAAACTCGGGCATGGGAGGAGTTCGGCGAGGCCATGGAGAAAGACTTCCGGACGGCTTCAAGGCGATTCTGGTCCACCATCCGGCAGCTCAGGAGGGGGAAGCAGTGCTCCGTCAATACTATGTACAGTGGAGATGGGGAGCTGCTGACCTCAACTCGGGACGTTGTGGGTCGGTGGAGGGAATACTTCGAAGACCACCTCAATCCTACCAACACGTCTTCCGATGAGGAAGCAGAGCTGGGGGACTCAGGGGTGGACTCTCTCCTATCTCTGGGGCTGAAGTCACTGAGGTGGTTAAAAAGCTCCTTGGCGGCAAGGCCCCGGGGTTGGATGAGATCCGCCCGGAGTTCCTTAAGGCTCTGGATGCTGTGGGGCTGTCCTGGCTGACACGCCTCTGCAGCATCGCGTGGACATCGGGGGCAGTACCGCTGGATTGGCAGACTGGGGTGGTGGTCCCCCTTTTTAAGAAGGGGGACCGGAGGGTGTGTTCCAATTACAGGGGAATCACACTCCTCAGCCTCCCTGGTAAGGTCTATTCAGGGGTCCTGGAGAGGAGGGTCCGCCGGATAGTCGAATCTCGGATTGAGGAGGAGCAGTGTGGTTTTCGTCCTGGTCGTGGAACAGTAGACCAGCTCTATACCCTCTTTGGGGTACTGGAGGGGGCATGGGAGTTTGCCCAACCAGTCTACATGTGCTTTGTGGACCTGGAGAAGGCATTCGACCATGTCCCCCGGGGGCTCCTGTGGGGGGTACTCCGGGAGTATGGGGTACCGGACCCCCTTGTACGAGCTGTCCGGTCCCTGTACGACAGGTGTCAGAGCTTGGTCCGCATTGCCGGTAGTAAGTCGGATTCGTTTCCGGTGAGGGTTGGACTCCGCCAAGGCTGCCCTTTATCACCGATTCTGTTCATAACTTATATGGACGGAATTTCTAGGCGCAGCCGAGGTGTTGAGGGGATCCGGCTTGGTGGCCTCAGGATTGGGTCCCTGCTTTTTGCAGATGACGTGGTCCTGTTGGATTCATCTGGTCGTGATCTCCAGCTCTCACTTGAGTGATTCGCGGCCGAATGTGAAGCGGCTGGGATGAGAATCAGCACCTCAAAATCTGAGACCATGGTCCTCAGCCGGAATAGGGTGGATTGCCCTCTCCGGGTCGGGAGTCAGGTCCTGCCTCAAGTGGAGGAGTTTAAATATCTCGGGGTCTTGTTCACGAGTGAGGGAAGGATGGAGCGTGAGATCGACAGACGGATCGGTGCGGCGTCTGCAGTAATGCGGACTCTGCGCCGGTCTGTCGTGGTGAAGAAGAAGCTGAGCCAGAAGGCGAAGCTCTCGATTTACCAGTCGATCTACGTTCCTACCCTCACCTATGGTCATGAGCTGTGGGTCGTGACCGAAAGAAGGAGATCTCGTATCTGAAATGAGTTTCCTCCGCAGGGTGGCCGGGCTCTCCCTTAGAGATAGGGTGAGGAGCTCGGTCATCCTGGAGGAGATCAGAGTAGAGCCGCTGCTCCTCCGCATCGAGAGGAACCAGTTGAGGTGGCTCGGGCATCTGGTCAGGATGCCTCCTGGACCTCCCTGGTGAGGGGTTCCAGGCACGTCCCTCTGGGAGGAGACCCCGGGGAAGACCCAGGACACGCTGGAGGGATTATATCTCTCGGCTGGCCTGGGAACGCCTCGGGATCCCCCCGCAGAGTTGGCAAATGTGGCTGGGGAGAGGGAAGTCTGGGCTTCCCTGCTTAGGCTGCTGCCCCCGCGACCCGACCCCGGATAAGCGGCAGAAGATGAAAATGAAGAGAAATGATGTTGAACTAATCAAGAGTATAACACTTTTATGTCATTTACTGTCAGAAGGAAGCACCATTTTGGGTATAGAAAATGTGTATAATTTGTTAACTTGATGAGATATCTTATAAATGTTGCTCATATACCTCTTAGGTACTGATTAGTTAATGGTAAAGTAACCTCTTACTTTATTTCAGAGGCAACAAAAGGCTTCGGTACTGATTGGTTAATGGTAAAGTAATGATTAACTACTCATCATAAAATCCTCTTTCTACTTGAGTGTTTGCTGATCAGGAGAAAAAAATATTTTAAAAGGAACTGGTGCAGATTTTGGTTCTGTTATTCACTTGGTACATCTGAACCTGGGACCAGAAAAAAGGTAAGGTACTCATCATGTAGAATTGGATGATTATTTTTGGTTTAGAAAGTTTATTTGAACAAAATGAAATCCAAAAAAAAAAAAAAAAAACGGAAATGAAAGAAGATAAAAATGTTAAAAAGGAGTGGGTAGAAGCATAAGCCCACCCCAATGAATCAGCTGCCTCTGATTGTGTTTTATAGAACCTTTAAAGCTAAAGAAAAAATAGTCATGACTAACTAATATCATTATCCATATGTACTCAATCAGATGTGACGGGAATACAAAGCTTAGGAAATCATTAATGAATCATTAGTCCCTTATCGGGTTTTTGTCTTTTTATGATTAACTATCATCTACTAATCAATAGTTAATCAATTCAATGTGACGGGAATACGAAACTTTGTTAATCATTAATGAATCATTAGTCCCTTATTCGTCCCTTATTCGTTCCTCAGTAGTTCCTGAGTAACGAAGCAAATTTTGTGACCCATATTGTAAAGTGTTACCAATATAATATAATCACATTGATATTACAATAATAATAGCATTCATTCATTGATTCATTTTCTAAACCACTTAATCCAATTCAGGGTGGCGGGGAAGCTGGAGCCTATCCCAGCTGGCTTTGGGCAACAAGCAGGGTACACCCTGGACAGCTCGCCAGTCCATCGCAGGGCCACACAGAGACAAACAACCGCTCACACTCACTCCTCGGGGCAGTTTAGAGTAACCAGTTAACCTAACATCATGTCTTCGGATGGTGGGAGGAAGCAATAATAAGCAATAATTAAAGCCGCAAGCGGCATCCATCGGGTCCTCGCCTCATGCCGAACCCTCAGCCCGAACTCGCCACATAGCTTCGGGGTGGATGTGAAGTAAAAGGCACGAATTCAAAAGTAGTTTGTCCAAAAACAATGCACATACAGTGCTAAAAGGGCGTAAACGCCAAGATGGCGGACATCCCGTTGCCATGGTAACAGGTGGTCAATGCACTTTTTTACTCGCCTTGCGTTGTTACACATGTGTGTCGAATTTCATAGCCATAGGTGAAAGTAGACGATCGGGCCCCTGAGGGCCCCCCCCAAAAAACTGCCCCCCCACAATATATTCTGTAATGTGTCAAGGACCTACCAAATATGAATAGTTAAAGTTTTGGTGCACATCGCATGAATTTGTGCAAAGATATAAGTAAACCGTGTTTCATGGCGAGAAGGCTTTTTTCCAAGATGGCGGACACTCCAGTGCCATGGTAACAGGTGCTTAATTGAGTTTTATGCTTGTCTCGGGCTGATACACATGTCTGCCGAATTTCGTAGCCCTAGCTCAAAGTAGACGATCGGGCCCCTAGGGCCCCCCCCCAAAATGTGCCCCCCCCCCCCCACAATACATATTACAACGCGTTAAGGACCTACCAAATATGAATTATTGGAATTTTGGTTCCGATCGGATGCATTTCTGCAGCGATATAAGCAAACCGTGTTTCATGGCGAGAACGCTTTTTTCCATGGGTTGCCACGGTAACACGCTTTCTCCTATCAGAAAGATTTGAATAACTTTTGGTCCCCATCTTATCACGAAGCTCCATGGCGAATGTGGAGCCAATAGCATGAATCGCCTCAGACTAGTTCGTTCAAATACGATGCGCTTAAAGTGATAAAAAGGGCATTAACGCCAAGATGGCGGGCACCCCGTTGCCATGGTAACAGGTTCTCAATGGAGTTTTTTGCTCGTCTTGGTTACTTATACATGTGTACCGAATTTCGTAGCCCTAGGTCAAAGTAGACGATCGGGCCCCTAGGGGCCCCCCCCAGAATGCGAACCCCCCACAATACATATTACAATGCGTGAAGGACCTACCAAACATGAATTATCAGAATTTTGGTTCCGATCGGATGCATTGCTGCGAAGATATGAGTGAACCGTGTTTCATGGCGAGAACGCTTTTTTCCATGGGTTGCCACGGTAACACGCTTTGTCCTATCAAAAAGATTTGAATAACTTTTGGTCCCCATCTTGTCACGAAGCTCCATGGCGAATGTGGAGCCAATAGCATGAATCGCCTCAGACTAGTTCGTTCAAATGCGATGCGCCCAAATTGACAAAAACGGGCAAAAAAATGGCCGCAAACGCCAAGATGGCGGACAGCCCGTTGCCATGACAACAGGCGTTTCAATGACTTTTTTACTTGTCTTGATGTGATAGACATGTGTACCGAATTTCGTCGTCCTACGTCAAACTAAAAATTTTTTGCCCCATTCTAGAGGCCATTTTTGGCGTTTCTAGGGGGCGCCGTCGAGGCATTTTTGCATTGGCGTGCATACAAACGCCAAATTATCGAAATTTTCACCGGACGTGAGGTGTGTGCCAAGTTTCGCAACTTTTCACGGGGCCTAAGGGGGTCAAAATTGAGTGAGTTGTGCTTAGGAGAATAATAATAAACATTTGGAAAACAATAGGGCCTTGCCATACTTCGTATGGCTCGGACCCTAATAAAGCCGCAAGCGGCATCCATCGGGTCCTCGCCTCATGCCGAACCCTCCACCCGAGTCCTGGTTCTCCTAATGCTACATGTGAAGGACCCGCACAGCCAGTTCATTTTAATAGAGAAATACAATTCACATATTGAGAAAAGAATGTGTGTAAACGCCAAGATGGCGGACAGCCCGTTACCATGGCAACATGTGTTTCATTGACTTTTTAGCTTGTCTTGGGATGATACACATGTGTGCCGAATTTCGTAGCCCGAGATGTAAGTAGACGATCGGGCCCCTAGGGGCCCCACCAAAAAGTGTCCCCCCCACAATACATTCTATAATGTGTTAAGGACCTACCAAATATGAATAGTTACAGTTTTGGTGCACATCGTATGAATTTGTGCAAAGATATAAGCAAACCGTGTTTCATGGCGAGAAGGTTTTTTTTCCAAGATGGCGGATACCCCGTTGCCATGGTAACGGCTGCACAATGAAGTTTTTTGCTTGTCTTGGGTTGATACACATGTGTGCCGAATTTCGTAGCCCTAGCTCAAAGTAGACGATCGGGCCCCTAGGGGCCGCCCCCAAAATGTGCCCCCCCCACAATACATATTACAACGCGCTAAGGACCTGCCAAATATGAATTATTGGAATTTTGGTTCCAATCGGATGCATTTTGGCAGAGATATAAGCAAACCGTGTTTCATGGCGAGAACGCGTTTTTCCATGGGTTGCCACGGTAACACGCTTTCTCCTATCAGAAAGATTTGAATAACTTTTTGTCCCCATCTTATCACGAAGCTCCATGGGGAATGTGGAGCCAATAGCATGAATCCCCTCAGACTAGTTCGTTCAAATACGATGCGCTTAAAGTGATAAAAAGGGCATAAACGCCAAGATGGCGGCCACCCCGTTGCCATGGTAACAGGTTCTCAATAGAGTTTTTTGCTCGTCTTGGTTACTTATACATGTGTACCGAATTTCGTAGCCCTAGCTCAAAGTAGACGATCGGGCCCCTAGGGGCCCCCCCAAAATGCGCCCCCCCCACAATATATATTACAAAGCGTGAAGGACCTACCAAATATGAATTATTTTAATTTTGGTTCCGATCGGATGTATTTCTGCGAAGATATGAGTGAACCGTGTTTCATGGCGAGATCGCTTTTTTCCATGGGTTGCCACGGTAACACGCTTTCGCCTATCAAAAAGATTTGAATAACTTTTGGTCCCCATCTCGTCACGAAGCTCCATGGCGAATGTGGAGCCAATAGCATGAATCGCCTCAGACTAGTTCGTTCAAATGCGATGCGCCCAAATTGACAAAAACGGGCAAAAAAATGGCCGCAAACGCCAAGATGGCGGAAAGCCCGTTGCCATGACAACAGGCGTTTCAATGACTTTTTTACTTGTCTTGATGTGATAGACATGTGTACCGAATTTCGTCGTCCTACGTCAAACTAAAAAATTTTTTCCCCATTCTAGAGGCCATTTTTGGCGTTTCTAGGGGGCGCTGTCGAGGCATTTTTGCATTGGCGTGCATACAAACGCCAAATTATCGAAATTTTCAGCGGACGTGAGGTGTGTGCCAAGTTTCGCAACTTTTCACGGGGTCTAAGGGGGTCAAAATTGAGTGAGTTGTGCTTAGGAGAATAATAATAATAATTAAAGCCGCAAGCGGCATCCATCGGGTCCTCGCCTCATGCCGAACCCTCCACCCGAGTCCTGGTTCTCCTAATGCTACATGTGAAGGACCCGCACAGCCAGTTCATTTTAATAGAGAAATACAATTCACATATTGAGAAAAGAATGTGTAAACGCCAAGATGGCGGACAGCCCGTTACCATGGCAACATGTGTTTTATTGACTTTTTAGCTTGTCTTGGGATGATACACATGTGTGCCGAATTTCGTAGCCCGAGATGAAAGTAGACGATCGGGCCCCTAGGGGCCCCCCCAAAAAGTGTCCCCCCCACAATACATTCTATAATGTGTTAAGGACCTACCAAATATGAATAGTTACAGTTTTGGTGCACATCGTATGAATTTGTGCAAAGATATAAGCAAACCGTGTTTCATGGCGAGAAGGTTTTTTTTCCAAGATGGCGGATACCCCGTTGCCATGGTAACGGCTGCACAATGAAGTTTTTTGCTTGTCTTGGGTTGATACACATGTGTGCCGAATTTCGTAGCCCTAGCTCAAAGTAGACGATCGGGCCCCTAGGGGCCGCCCCCAAAATGTGCCCCCCCCACAATACATATTACAACGCGTTAAGGACCTGCCAAATATGAATTATTGGAATTTTGGTTCCAATCGGATGCATTTTGGCAGAGATATAAGCAAACCGTGTTTCATGGCGAGAACGCGTTTTTCCATGGGTTGCCACGGTAACACGCTTTCTCCTATCAGAAAGATTTGAATAACTTTTTGTCCCCATCTTGTCACGAAGCTCCATGGGGAATGTGGAGCCAATAGCATGAATCCCCTCAGACTAGTTCGTTCAAATACGATGCGCTTAAAGTGATAAAAAGGGCATAAACGCCAAGATGGCGGCCACCCCGTTGCCATGGTAACAGGTTCTCAATAGAGTTTTTTGCTCGTCTTGGTTACTTATACATGTGTACCGAATTTCGTAGCCCTAGCTCAAAGTAGACGATCGGGCCCCTAGGGGCCCCCCCAAAATGCGCCCCCCCCACAATATATATTACAATGCGTGAAGGACCTACCAAATATGAATTATTTTAATTTTGGTTCCGATCGGATGTATTTCTGCGAAGATATGAGTGAACCGTGTTTCATGGCGAGATCGCTTTTTTCCATGGGTTGCCACGGTAACACGCTTTCGCCTATCAAAAAGATTTGAATAACTTTTGGTCCCCATCTCGTCACGAAGCTCCATGGCGAATGTGGAGCCAATAGCATGAATCGCCTCAGACTAGTTCGTTCAAATGCGATGCGCCCAAATTGACAAAAACGGGCAAAAAAATGGCCGCAAACGCCAAGATGGCGGAAAGCCCGTTGCCATGACAAAAGGCGTTTCAATGACTTTTTTACTTGTCTTGATGTGATAGACATGTGTACCGAATTTCGTCGTCCTACGTCAAACTAAAATTTTTTTTCCCCATTCTAGAGGCCATTTTTGGCGTTTCTAGGGGGCGCTGTCGAGGCATTTTTGCATTGGCGTGCATACAAACGCCAAATTATCGAAATTTTCACCGGACGTGAGGTGTGTGCCAAGTTTCGCAACTTTTCACGGGGTCTAAGGGGGTCAAAATTGAGCGAGTTGTGCTTAAAATAATAAACATTACAATAACAATAGGGCCTTGCCATACTTCGTATGGCTCGGACCCTAATTAAAGCCGCAAGCGGCATCCATCGGGTCCTCGCCTCATGCCGAACCCTCCACCCGAGTCCTGGTTCTCCTAATGCTACATGTGAAAGACCCGCAAAGACAGTTCATTTTAATAGAGAAATACAATTCACATATTGAGAAAAGAATGTGTGTAAACGCCAAGATGGTGGAAAGCCCGTTACCATGGCAACATGTGTTTCATTGACTTTTTAGCTTGTCTTGGGATGATACACATGTGTGACGAATTTCGTAGCCATAGGTGAAAGTAGGTGATCGGGCCCTTAGGGCCCCCCCCCAATAAGTGCCCCCCCCACAATACATTCTATAATGTGTTAAGAACCTACCAAATATGAATAGTTACAGTTTTGGTGCACATCACATGAATTTGTGCAAAGATACAAGCAACCGTGTTTCATGGCGAGAAGGTTTTTTTTCCAAGATGGCGGACACCCCGTTGCCATGGTAAAAGGTTCTTAATTGAGTTTTATGCTTGTCTCGGGTTGATACACATGTGTGCCGAATTTCGTAGCCCTAGCTCAAAGTAGACAATCGGGCCCCTAGGGCCCCCCCCCAAAATTTGCCCCCCCCACAATACATATTACAATGCGTTAAGGACCTACCAAATATGAATTATTGGAATTTTGGTTCCGATCGGATGCATTTCTGCAGAGATATAAGCAAACCGTGTTTCATGGCGAGAACGCTGTTTTCCATGGGTTGCCACGGTAACAAGCTTTCTCCTATCAGAAAGATTTGAATAACTTTTGGTCCCCATCTTGTCACGAAGCTCCATGGCGAATGTGGAGCCAATAGCCTGAATCCCCTCAGACTAGTTCGTTGAAATACGTTGTGCTTAAAGTGATAAAAAGGGCATAAACGCCAAGATGGCGGACACCCCGTTGCCATGGTAACAGGTTCTCAATGGAGTTTTTTGCTCGTCTTGGTTACTTATACATGTGTACCGAATTTCGTAGCCCTAGGTCAAAGTAGACTATCGGGCCCCTAGGGGCCCCCCCAAAATGCGCCCCCCCCCACAATACATATTACAATGTGTTAAGGACCTACCATATATAAATTATTAGAATTTTGGTTCCGATCGGATGTATTTCTGCGAAGATATGAGTGAACCGTGTTTCATGGCGAGAACGCTTTTTTCCATGGTTTGCCACGGTAACACGCTTTGTCCTGTTGGAAAGATTTCACTAACTTTAGCTCCCCATCTTGTCACGAAGCTTCCTGCTGAGTATGGAGCCAATAGCCTGAATCCCCTCAGACTAGTTTGTTTAAATACGATACGCTTAAAGTGATAAAAAGGGCACAAACGCCAAGATGGCGGACACCCCGTTGCCATGGTAACAGGTGGTTAATTAAGTTTTTTGCTCGTCTTGGTTACTTATACATGTGTACTGAATTTCGTAGCTCTAGGTCAAAGTAGACGATCAGGCCCCTAGTGGCCCCCGCCAAAAAGTGCCCCCCCCCCACAATACATTCTATAATGTGTTAAAGACCTACCAAATATGAATTATTGGAATTTTGGTTCCAATGGGATCTATTTCTGCAAAGATATGATTGAACCGTCTTTCATGGCGAGGAGTATTTTTTTCAAGATGGCGGACACACCGTTGCCATGGTAACAGGTGCTTAATCGAGTTTTATGCTTGTCTAGGGTTGATACACATGTGTGCCGAATTTCGTAGCCCTAGCTCAAAGTAGACGATCGGGCCCCTAGGGGCCCCCCCCAAAATGTGCCCCCCCCACAATACATATTACAATGCGTTAAGGACCTACCAAATATGAATAATTGGAATTTTGGTTCCGATCGGATGAATTTCTGCAGAGATATAAGCAAACCGTGTTTCATGGCGAGAACGCATTTTTCCATGGGTTGCCACGGTAACACGCTTTCACCTATCAAAAAGATTTGAATAACTTTTGGTCCCCATCTTGTCACAAAGCTCCATGGGGAATGTGGAGCCAATAGCATGAATCCCCTCAGACTAGTTCGTTCAAATACGATGCGCTTAAAGTGATAAAAAGGGCATAAACGCCAAGATGGCGGCCACCCCGTTGCCATGGTAACAGGTTCTCAATAGAGTTTTTTGCTCGTCTTGGTTACTTATACATGTGTACCGAATTTCGTAGCCCTAGCTCAAAGTAGACGATCGGGCCCCTAGGGGCCCCCCCAAAATGCGCCCCCCCCACAATATATATTACAATGCGTGAAGGACCTACCAAATATGAATTATTTTAATTTTGGTTCCGATCGGATGTATTTCTGCGAAGATATGAGTGAACCGTGTTTCATGGCGAGATCGCTTTTTTCCATGGGTTGCCACGGTAACACGCTTTCACCTATCAAAAAGATTTGAATAACTTTTGGTCCCCATCTTGTCACGAAGCTCCATGGCGAATGTGGAGCCAATAGCATGAATCGCCTCAGACTAGTTCGTTCAAATGCGATGCGCCCAAATTGACAAAAACGGGCAAAAAAATGGCCGCAAACGCCAAGATGGCTGACATCCCGTTGCCATGACGCCAGGTCTACGATTGACTTTTTTGGTCGTCTTGAGGTGGTAGACATGTGTACCGAATTTCGTTGTCCTACGTGAAAGTAGACTTTTGACACCCCATTTTATTTTCCATCTTTGGCGTTTCTAGGGGGCGCCGTCGAGGCATTTTTACATTGGCGTGCACATGGATCCCAGAATATCGCTATTTTCGCCGGGACTGAGGTGTGTGCCAAGTTTCGCAACTTTTCACCAGGTCTAAGGGGGTCAAAATTGAGTGAGTTGTGCTGAGGAAAAAAATAATAATAATAATAATTAAAGCCGCAAGCGGCATCCATCGGGTCCTCGCCTCATGCCGAACCCTCCACCCGAGTCCTGGTTCTCCTAATGCTACATGTGAAGGACCCGCACAGCCAGTTCATTTTAATAGAGAAATACAATTCACATATTGAGAAAAGAATGTGTGTAAACGCCAAGATGGCGGACAGCCCGTTACCATGGCAACATGTGTTTCATTGACTTTTTAGCTTGTCTTGGGATGATACACATGTGTGCCGAATTTCGTAGCCCGAGATGTAAGTAGATGATCGGGCCCCTAGGGGCCCCCCCAAAAAGTGTCCCCCCCACAATACATTCTATAATGTGTTAAGGACCTACCAAATATGAATAGTTACAGTTTTGGTGCACATCGTATGAATTTGTGCAAAGATATAAGCAAACCGTGTTTCATGGCGAGAAGGTTTTTTTTCCAAGATGGCGGATACCCCGTTGCCATGGTAACGGCTGCACAATGAAGTTTTTTGCTTGTCTTGGGTTGATACACATGTGTGCCGAATTTCGTAGCCCTAGCTCAAAGTAGACGATCGGGCCCCTAGGGGCCGCCCCCAAAATGTGCCCCCCCCACAATACATATTACAACGCGTTAAGGACCTGCCAAATATGAATTTTTGGAATTTTGGTTCCAATCGGATGCATTTTGGCAGAGATATAAGCAAACCGTGTTTCATGGCGAGAACGCGTTTTTCCATGGGTTGCCACGGTAACACACTTTCTCCTATCAGAAAGATTTGAATAACTTTTTGTCCCCATCTTGTCACGAAGCTCCATGGGGAATGTGGAGCAAATAGCATGAATCCCCTCAGACTAGTTCGTTCAAATATGATGCGCTTAAAGTGATAAAAAGGGCATAAACGCCAAGATGGCGGACACCCCGTTGCCATGGTAACAGGTTCTCAATAGAGTTTTTTGCTCGTCTTGGTTACTTATACATGTGTGCCGAATTTCGTAGCCCTAGGTCAAAGTAGACTATCGGGCCCCTAGGGGCCCCCCCCAAAATGCGCCCCCCCCACAATACATATTACAATGCGTGAAGGACCTACCAAATATGAATTATTTTAATTTTGGTTCCGATCGGATGTATTTCTGCGAAGATATGAGTGAACCGTGTTTCATGGCGAGATCGCTTTTTTCCATGGGTTGCCACGGTAACACGCTTTCGCCTATCAAAAAGATTTGAATAACTTTTGGTCCCCATCTTGTCACGAAGCTCCATGGCGAATGTGGAGCCAATAGCATGAATGCCCTCAGACTAGTTCGTTCAAATACGATGTGCTTAAAGTGATAAAAAGGGCATAAACACCAAGATGGCGGACACCCCGTTGCCATGGTAACAGGTTGTCAATAGAGTTTTTTGCTCGTCTTGGTTACTTATACATGTGTGCCGAATTTCGTCGCCCTAGGTCAAAGTAGACTATCGGGCCCCTAGGGGCCCCCCCCAAAATGCGCTCCCCCCACAATACATATTACAATGCGTGAAGGACCTACCAAACATGAATTATTTTAATTTTGGTTCCGATCGGATGTATTTCTGCGAAGATATGAGTGAACCGTGTTTCATGGCGAGATCGCTTTTTTCCATGGGTTGCCACGGTAACACGCTTTCGCCTATCAAAAAGATTTGAATAACTTTTGGTCCCCATCTCGTCACGAAGCTCCATGGCGAATGTGGAGCCAATAGCATGAATCGCCTCAGACTAGTTCGTTCAAATGCGATGCGCCCAAATTGACAAAAACGGGCAAAAAAATGGCCGCAAACGCCAAGATGGCGGAAAGCCCGTTGCCATGACAACAGGCGTTTCAATGACTTTTTTACTTGTCTTGATGTGATAGACATGTGTACCGAATTTCGTCGTCCTACGTCAAACTAAATTTTTTTTCCCCCATTCTAGAGGCCATTTTTGGCGTTTCTAAGGGGCGCAGTCGAGGCATTTTTGCATTGGCGTGCATACAAACGCCAAATTATCGAAATTTTCACCGGACGTGAGGTGTGTGCCAAGTTTGGCAACTTTTCACGGGGTCTAAGGGGGTCAAAATTGAGTGAGTTGTGCTTAGAACGAGAATAATAATAATAATAATAATAATAAACATTTCAATAACAATAGGGCCCTGCCATACTTCGTATGGCTCGGACCCTAATTAAAGCCGCAAGCGGCATCCATCGGGTCCTCGCCTCATGCCGAACCCTCCACCCGAACTCACCACAAAGCTTCCGGGTAGATGTGAAGTAAAAGGCATGAATCCAAAAGTAGTTTGTTAAAAAATAATGCACATTCAGTAATAAAAAGGCATAAACGCCAAGATGGCGGACACCATGTTGCCATGGTAACAGGTGGTCAATGCACTTTTTTACTCGCCTTGGGTTGTTACACATGTGTGCCGAATTTCGTAGCCTAAGATGAAAGTAGACAATCGGGCCCCTGAGGGCCCCCCCCAAAAAGTGCCCCCCCCACAATACATTCTATAATGTGTTAAGGACCTACCAAATATGAATAGTTAAAGTTTTGGTGCACATCGCATGAATTTGTGCAAAGATATAAGCAAACCGTGTTTCATGGCGAGAAGGTTTTTTTCCAAGATGGCGGACACTCCAGTGCCATGGTAACAGGTGCTTAATTGAGTTTTATGCTTGTCTTGGGATGATACACATGTGTGCCGAATTTCGTAGCCCGAGATGAAAGTAGACGATCGGGCCCCTGGGGGCCCCCCCAAAAAGTGTCCCCCCCACAATACATTCTATAATGTGTTAAGGACCTACCAAATATTAATATTTACAGTTTTGGTGCACATCGCATGAATTTGTGCAAAGATATAAGCAAACCGTGTTTCATGGCGAGAAGGTTTTTTTCCAAGATGGTGGACACTCCAGTGCCATGGTAACAGGTGTTTAATATAGTTTTTTGCTTGTCTAGGGTTGATACACATGTGTGCCGAATTTCGTAGCCCTAGCTCAAAGTAGACGATCGGGCCCCTAGGGCCCCCCCCCAAAATGTGCCCCCCCCACAATACATATATCAATGCGTTAAGGACCTACCAAATATGAATTATTGGAATTTTGGTTCCGATCGGATGCATTTCTGCAGAGATTTAAGCAAACCGTGTTTCATGGCGAGAACGCATTTTTCCATGGGTTGCCACGGTAACACGCTTTCACCTATCAAAAAGATTTGAATAACTTTTGGTCCCCATCTTGTCACGAAGCTCCATGGCGAACGTGGAGCCAATAGCATGAATCCCCTCAGACTAGTTCGTTCAAATGCGATGCGCCCAAATTGATAAAAAGAGCATAAACGCCAAGATGGCGGCCACCCCGTTGCCATGGTAACAGGTTCTCAATAGAGTTTTTTGCTCGTCTTGGTTACTTATACATGTGTACCGAATTTCGTAGCCATAGGTCAAAGTAGACGATCGGGCCCCTAGGGGCCCCCCCAAAATGCGCCCCCCCCACAATACATATTACAATGCGTGAAGGACCTACCAAATATGAATTATTGGAATTTTGGTTCCGATCGGATGCATTTCTGCGAAGATATAAGCAAACCGTGTTTCATGGCGAGAACGCTTTTTTCCATGGGTTGCCACGGTAACACGCTTTCTCCTATCAGAAAGATTTGAATAACTTTTGGTCCCCATCTTGTCACGAAGCTCCATGGCGAATGTGGAGCCAATAGCATGAATCCCCTCAGACTAGTTCGTTCAAATGCGATGCGCCCTAATTGACAAAAACGGGCCAAAAAATGGCCGCAAACGCCAAGATGGCGGAAAGCCCGTTGCCATGACAACAGGCATTTCAATGACTTTTTTACTTGTCTGGATGTGATAGACATGTGTACCGAATTTCGTCGTCCTACGTCAAACTAAAATTTTTTTCCCCCATTCTAGAGGCCATTTTTGGCGTTTCTAGGGGGCGCCGTCGAGGCATTTTCACATTGGCGTGCACGCGGACCCCAGAATATTGCTATTTTCGCCGGGACTGAGGTGTGTGCCAAGTTTCGCAACTTTTCACGGGGTCTAAGGGGGTCAAAATTGAGTGAGTTGTGCTTAGGAGAATAATAATAAACATTACAATAACAATAGGGCCTTGCCATACTTCGTATGGCTCGGACCCTAATAAAGCCGCAAGCGGCATCCATCGGGTCCTCGCCTCATGCCGAACCCTCCACCCGAGTCCTGGTTCTCCTAATGCTACATGTGAAGGACCCGCACAGCCAGTTCATTTTAATAGAGAAATACAATTCACATATTGAGAAAAGAATGTGTAAACGCCAAGATGGCGGACAGCCCGTTACCATGGCAACATGTGTTTCATTGACTTTTTAGCTTGTCTTGGGATGATACACATGTGTGCCGAATTTCGTAGCCCGAGATGAAAGTAGACGATCGGGCCCCTAGGGGCCCCCCCAAAAAGTGTCCCCCCCACAATACATTCTATAATGTGTTAAGGACCTACCAAATATGAATAGTTACAGTTTTGGTGCACATCGTATGAATTTGTGCAAAGATATAAGCAAACCGTGTTTCATGGCGAGAAGGTTTTTTTTCCAAGATGGCGGATACCCCGTTGCCATGGTAACGGCTGCACAATGAAGTTTTTTGCTTGTCTTGGGTTGATACACATGTGTGCCGAATTTCGTAGCCCTAGCTCAAAGTAGACGATCGGGCCCCTAGGGGCCGCCCCCAAAATGTGCCCCCCCCACAATACATATTACAACGCGTTAAGGACCTACCAAATATGAATTATTGGAATTTTGGTTCCAATCGGATGCATTTTGGCAGAGATATAAGCAAACCGTGTTTCATGGCGAGAACGCGTTTTTCCATGGGTTGCCACGGTAACACGCTTTCTCCTATCAGAAAGATTTGAATAACTTTTTGTCCCCATCTTGTCACGAAGCTCCATGGGGAATGTGGAGCCAATAGCATGAATCCCCTCAGACTAGTTCGTTCAAATACGATGCGCTTAAAGTGATAAAAAGGGCATAAACGCCAAGATGGCGGCCACCCCGTTGCCATGGTAACAGGTTCTCAATAGAGTTTTTTGCTCGTCTTGGTTACTTATACATGTGTACCGAATTTCGTAGCCCTAGCTCAAAGTAGACGATCGGGCCCCTAGGGGCCCCCCCAAAATGCGCCCCCCCCACAATATATATTACAATGCGTGAAGGACCTACCAAATATGAATTATTTTAATTTTGGTTCCGATCGGATGTATTTCTGCGAAGATATGAGTGAACCGTGTTTCATGGCGAGATCGCTTTTTTCCATGGGTTGCCACGGTAACACGCTTTCGCCTATCAAAAAGATTTGAATAACTTTTGGTCCCCATCTCGTCACGAAGCTCCATGGCGAATGTGGAGCCAATAGCATGAATCGCCTCAGACTAGTTCGTTCAAATGCGATGCGCCCAAATTGACAAAAACGGGCAAAAAAATGGCCGCAAACGCCAAGATGGCGGAAAGCCCGTTGCCATGACAACAGGCGTTTCAATGACTTTTTTACTTGTCTTGATGTGATAGACATGTGTACCGAATTTCGTCGTCCTACGTCAAACTAAATTTTTTTTTCCCCATTCTAGAGGCCATTTTTGGCGTTTCTAGGGGGCGCTGTCGAGGCATTTTTGCATTGGCGTGCATACAAACGCCAAATTATCAAAATTTTCACCGGACGTGAGGTGTGTGCCAAGTTTCGCAACTTTTCACGGGGTCTAAGGGGGTCAAAATTGAGCGAGTTGTGCTTAAAATAATAAACATTACAATAACAATAGGGCCTTGCCATACTTCGTATGGCTCGGACCCTAATAAACATTACAATAACAATAGGGCCCTGCCATACTTCGTATGGCGAGGACCCTAATAAGAATAATGCCATGGTGACAATCTAGGACAAAAGAAAAATATACAAATTTTCTCCTTTATGATTTCAGATGAGGACATAGACAATTGGACCAAATTACAACAAAACACAACGTATTCAGAAAAGGACCAAGAATGACGCACAGAAATAAAGACAGGACTAAAGTTAATCCGTTCGATTTACTATCCTGCAAAAATATCATTTCTGTGACGTAACTTTGTTCAGAAATGTTTTATGTTCGGACATCGATGGCAAGCAGTTCCTTATTTCTCTTTAGAAATAAAAATAATATTGGTAATAGTTTCCATTTTGACCGTGTGCTGACGTTACCAATGCAAATATGATCAACTTATTGTTTAAACATAAATACCATAACTTAGCTCAGGTCACTTGTCTCGTCATTTCTAGAAATATAAAAGTATACTGACCAGGAATTTGACACTTCTTGCTTCTTCATGTCTTCTGGCCGCAGGGTGAGACTTTTATTTCCTAAATCCACCACATAAACGTCCATTTTTCCTACATCCACCACATAAACGTCCATTTTTCCTACATCCACCACATAAACGTCCATTTTTCCTACATCCACCACATAAACGTCCATTTTTCCTAAATCCACTACATAAACGTCCATTTTTCCTAAATCCACCACATAAACGTCCATTTTTCCTAAATCCAGCAGCGAGTTGACATGATAGTAGAGCTTATTAACTAGATGTGGAAATGCGCCGTATTAGTCTGGAGAACTACTGATTTTTTTATTTTATTTTTCTTTAGGGCACTCGTGCACCCCTCAGAAAGGTCGCGCCCCGGCGGTCGCCCACATTGTCCATAGCAGAGACCGTCCTGCCAACAGGCTACCAACTTATCTGCAAGCAGGACATAGAGAGAGAAATGGATGAAACGCAGAAGGTGGAGCCGGATGTTGTCAGATCTTCGATGACTGTGGTCCTCCTGCTCCATTCCTCTTATCTCATGAAGACTCTGAGTCACTTGAAGTCCCACACAGAAACAGAACCTCATCCCAACCCAGTGGAATGGTAAATGGACTTGTAAGTGTCATGCAGACACTCAAAGTGCTTTACACTACTTTTCACATTCTATATATATATATATATATATATATATATATATATATATATATATATATATATATATATATATATATATATATATATACACACACACATATATATGTATATATATATATATATATATATATATATATATATATATAAACACACACACACACATATATATATATATATATATATATATACACATATATATGTATATATATATATATATATATATATATATATATATATATATATAAACACACACACACATATATATATATATATATGACACGTAACTTTCTGACATTAAAACTCCACGTCCCAGACATGTTCGATGACACAGTGACATCGTATATTTCTAGAGCCGCTGCTTCCCAGCAGCGTGCCAAGGCTGAAAAACCGACACTGTACAACGTTTATATCCGAAACGAGACGTGACGTTTGGCTTCACGGTATAATAAGGAATTGGATGTTCTGAACATGCAACGTCGCTGATTCAACAAAGAAACAAAAAGATTAAAAGAGAGAAAACAAGAGTCATGGGAAGATGGTCTTCTGCTGGCTGGGGAGAGCTAACAGGTCAGGTAGGTAGGGTCGCCACCCGTCCCATAAAATACAGAATCGTTCATTAATTAACAGACAAATTATGTGTCCCGGATTGAACCAATACGGGACGCACTTTGTTCCGTATTTTCATAACTTTCCAGCAGCCTACACATGTCGGTCTTACACATCAACACTCAATCTAAAAATAATTAACAAAATAAAACACAGAAAACACAACAGCCAGCAAAAATGTCTTTTCGGGCAGAATCTGCGCAGGTCCCGCATCCTCCCCTCTTCACCTGCGGGTTGGACAGTCAGGGTCGCCGTGGTCCCAGCGCCGTGGTCCCAGCGCCGTGGTCCCAGCGCCGTGGTCCCAGCGCCGTGGTCCCAGCGCCGTAGTCCCAGCGCCGTAGTCCCAGCGCCGTGGGCCCAGCGCCGTGGTCCCAGCGCCATGGTCCCAGCGCCGTAGTCCCAGCGCCGTAGTCCCAGCGCCGTAGTCCCAGCGCCGTGGGCCCAGCGCCGTGGTCCCAGCGCCGTAGTCCCAGCGCCGTAGTCCCAGCGCCGTAGTCCCAGCGCCGTGGTCCCAGCGCCGTGGTCCCAGCGCCGTAGTCCCAGCGCCGTAGTCCCAGCGCCGTGGGCCCAGCGCCGTGGTCCCAGCGCCATAGTCCCAGCGCCGTAGTCCCAGCGCCGTAGTCCCAGCGCCGTAGTCCCAGCGCCGTGGTCCCAGCGCCGTAGTCCCAGCGCCGTAGTCCCAGCGCCGTGGGCCCAGCGCCGTGGTCCCAGCGCCATAGTCCCAGCGCCGTAGTCCCAGCGCCGTAGTCCCAGCGCCGTAGTCCCAGCGCCGTGGTCCCAGCGCCGTAGTCCCAGCGCCGTAGTCCCAGCGCCGTAGTCCCAGCGCCGTAGTCCCAGCGCCGTGGTCCCAGCGCCGTAGTCCCAGCGCCGTGGTCCCAGCGCCGTAGTCCCAGCGCCGTGGTCCCAGCGCCGTGGTCCCAGCGCCGTGGTCCCAGCGCCGTAGTCCCAGCGCCGTGGTCCCAGCGCCGTGGTCCCAGCGCCGTAGTCCCAGCGCCGTAGTCCCAGCGCCGTGGTCCCAGCGCCGTAGTCCCAGCGCCGTAGTCCCAGCGCCGTAGTCCCAGCGCCGTAGTCCCAGCGCCGTGGGCCCAGCGCCGTGGTCCCAGCGCCGTGGTCCCACCCAGCACAGAACATTCTGGTTCTGTGCTGGAATCACTCTGGTTCTGGTTCTGTGCTGGGATCACTCCGGTTCTGGTTCTGTGTGGGGATCACTCTGGTTCTGAGGATACCTCTGGTTCTGGTTCTGGTTCTGCTGAACACGATGTGTCTCCAACACAGTGATGGAACATCAGTGTGTTCAGTCAGAGGCTTCTTCAGGTTCCATACAAGACAGAAAGGTAGCCAAGTGTTGGAGAAGATCCAGAACCAGAGTGATCCCAGCACAGAACCGGAACCAGAACCTAAACCAGTAGAATCATCCTGAACAAGACGCTCAACAGAAACAAGTCTCTGAATAAACACTACATGTTGTGTCTGGATTGTAAACCTCCTGGACGGATAGAAACGCTGGAAAACCTCCGTAGACCAGCTGGAGGATCACATGACCATCACAGTTCCACACTACTGGTACTGCTGGTGGAGGAGGTGGACCTGGTGGCTGTGATGGAAGTCTGGACGAGTTTAAAGGGTTAAGCATCACTGTGTTGCCACCGTGTTCACATTAAATCAACACATGCCCAGCTATCCTCGTCTAACGGTGGAAACTGTTTATTCCAGATCCTCCAGCAGTGTGACCATCCTCAAAGCTTTGATTTCTTCTGTCCCCAAAGAAGCTTTCGTCTTCCAGCTGCGCTCAGAACAGGATGAAGAGCAGAAGATAAAGGTCAGACATCTAATTGATGTTTTAATTAACTTATTAACCAAATGGCTCTCTGTAATGCCTGGAAGATGACTTTGACTGCATAACAGTGGAAAGCAGCTGTAACACCAGCAGCCCCATGATTCTGCACAGCTTCATGTCATTAAAACATTACAATAGCTATTTGTGGTGCTTTAAAGCAGATATGAGAATTATCCGCCATGTCAGAAGCTTTTAATATAAAATGACTAAAAGACTACCTAGATATGTGTGAAACTACAATAATATGTTTTCAACATGTAATTACTCACTGTAACATGTAAAGAAAACATTCCAGCCAGGCACCTCCACGTCCGGAGCCACTGGAGTCCATGGCATCCCGTTGCCATGACAACACACATTAGCCTGCTGCAGTTTGTGACAGCAACACCAACTTATTGCATGTGAAACAGAATTCATCGTCCATACAGACGAAATTAAAGCAAGCAGTCGTACCTGTCCCCAACGGCTGGAGGCATGACGGCCAGAGAGGCAGCTGAAGCAAGACTACTGGTTTTTTTTTTTATTCGTGTCTTGTTCAGCGTTTAAGCAGCAGAATGATGGTCTGGATTCTGTGTTCTGCTGAGCAAATTTACTGGTATGATGATCCCCTTGATTTTCTGGATTCTTATGTTATATATTTATTTTGTTTAATTGTAATACAGAGTTTCTACTGCTGGACCAGACCGGAGAGGATAGAAGGGAGACAGAAAGACACAGGGAAAGAGAAAGAAAACACCTCAGAGAGAGAGAGGAAAAGAGAGATAGAGAGAGAAAGAAATTAAAAAAAACAGACATTTGCATAAACATACGCATATACACCCATACGTACATGTACACAGACACACACACACACACGCACACATATACGCAAACAGGCCAGTCTTAGATTCATGCTCCCCCTGCAGAGGACTAGGCTATCAGGTGACAGGAGCACCAAAAACTGTCGGGTTAAATGTTGATGGGAGACGAGGAAAACCAGCTGCTGTTAGAGAATAAACCTGCAGACAACTCAGTGACTGTGTCACATGCACTTTGCACCTTGATCAAAACCAGCCAGGCGAAGAAATGAAGGATAAACACGCTGATTGTATAGTCTTGTAGTCTTGTCGTTTTTTTGTGATTTACTGTATGCGAGATTATCTTCTGTGACTTGCCGCTGGCCTGCTAACTGACACACACCTGCATATATTTCCCCCGTCGTTAAGTTGGTTTAAGAAAATATTTACTTTGAGTTAAATCACACTGCTGGAGCATAACATTTATTTTAATTCCATAATTTCAGTTGTAGGTTAAGAAAGAGAGGACATAGTGAATAAGATGTTACACAGGTTCATGTTGGTATGGATTACAGTGATTTATAATTGGTTTAAAGGACATTTATTATGGTCTTGGGAAATTCCTGCACATCTGTGCAGGCTGGTTTTGTTTGTGGAGTCTTTAGGTGGCCTTTGGCTGAAACTCATCCACTGTCTTCTGCTCTGGTCCGTCTGCATCCTTCCCATCTCTGCTCAACTTCTTCCCCCTCCATCAGAAGACCCATCCACATCGCCCCATCTTCCTCATGACGCTCCTCAGGCAGCCTGTCTGAATCCACCTGCAAGCTCGCTTCACCTGCTGCCTGTCAGAAGCCAGGTGTGTGTGGAGAGGTCTTTCAGGATCCTAGAGACCAGGTGGAGGTCCGTCTTTCAGGATCCTAGAGACCAGGTGGAGGTCCGTCTTTCAGGATCCTAGAGACCAGGTGGAGGTCCGTCTTTCAGGATCCCAGAGACCAGGTGGAGGTCCGTCTTTCAGGATCCCAGAGACCAGGTGGAGGTCCGTCTTTCAGGATCCTAGAGACCAGGTGGAGGTCCGTCTTTCAGGATCCTAGAGACCAGGTGGAGGTCCGTCTTTCAGGGTCCTAGAGACCAGGTGAAGGTCCGTCTTTCAGGATCCTAGAGACCAGGTGAAGGTCCGTCTTTCAGGATCCTAGAGACCAGGTGGAGGTCCGTCTTTCAGGATCCTAGAGACCAGGTGGAGGTCCGTCTTTCAGGATCCTAGAGACCAGGTGGAGGTCCGTCTTTCAGGATCCTAGAGACCAGGTGGAGGTCCGTCTTTCAGGATCCTAGAGACCAGGTGAAGGTCCGTCTTTCAGGATCCTAGAGACCAGGTGAAGGTCCGTCTTTCAGGATCCTAGAGACCAGGTGGAGGTCCGTCTTTCAGGGTCCTAGAGACCAGGTGGAGGTCCGTCTTTCAGGATCCTAGAGACCAGGTGGAGGTCCGTCTTTCAGGATCCTAGAGACCAGGTGGAGGTCCGTCTTTCAGGGTCCTAGAGACCAGGTGGAGGTCCGTCTTTCAGGATCCCAGAGACCAGGTGGAGGTCCGTCTTTCAGGATCCTAGAGACCAGGTGGAGGTCCGTCTTTCAGGATCCCAGAGACCAGGTGGAGGTCCGTCTTTCAGGATCCTAGAGACCAGGTGGAGGTCCGTCTTTCAGGATCCTAGAGACCAGGCGGAGGTCCGTCTTTCAGGATCCTAGAGACCAGGTGGAGGTCCGTCTTTCAGGATCCTAGAGACCAGGTGGAGGTCCGTCTTTCAGGATCCTAGAGACCAGGTGGAGGTCCGTCTTTCAGGATCCTGGAGACCAGGTGGAGGTCCGTCTTTCAGGATCCTAGAGACCAGGTGGAGGTCCGTCTTTCAGGATCCTAGAGACCAGGTGGAGGTCCGTCTTTCAGGATCCCAGAGACCAGGTGGAGGTCCGTCTTTCAGGATCCTAGAGACCAGGTGGAGGTCCGTCTTTCAGGATCTTAGAGACCAGGTGGAGGTCCGTCTTTCAGGATCCTAGAGACCAGGTGGAGGTCCGTCTATCAGGATCCTAGAGACCAGGTGGAGGTCCGTCTTTCAGGATCCTAGAGACCAGGTGGAGGTCCGTCTTTCAGGGTCCTAGAGACCAGGTGGAGGTCCGTCTTTCAGGATCCTAGAGACCAGGTGAAGGTCCGTCTTTCAGGATCCTAGAGACCAGGTGAAGGTCCGTCTTTCAGGATCCTAGAGACCAGGTGGAGGTCCGTCTTTCAGGATCCCAGAGACCAGGTGGAGGTCCGTCTTTCAGGATCCTAGAGACCAGGTGGAGGTCCGTCTTTCAGGATCCTAGAGACCAGGTGGAGGTCCGTCTTTCAGGATCCTAGAGACCAGGTGGAGGTCCGTCTTTCAGGATCCTAGAGACCAGGTGGAGGTCCGTCTTTCAGGATCCTAGAGACCAGGTGAAGGTCCGTCTTTCAGGATCCTAGAGACCAGGTGGAGGTCCGTCTTTCAGGATCCTAGAGACCAGGTGGAGGTCCGTCTTTCAGGATCCTGGAGACCAGGTGGAGGTCCGTCTTTCAGGATCCTAGAGACCAGGTGGAGGTCCGTCTTTCAGGACCCTAGAGACCAGGTGGAGGTCCGTCTTTCAGGATCCTAGAGACCAGGTGGAGGTCCGTCTTTCAGGATCCTGGAGACCAGGTGGAGGTCCGTCTTTCAGGATCCTAGAGACCAGGTGGAGGTCCGTCTTTCAGGATCCTAGAGACCAGGTGGAGGTCCGTCTTTCAGGATCCTAGAGACCAGGTGGAGGTCCGTCTTTCAGGATCCTAGAGACCAGGTGGAGGTCCGTCTTTCAGGATCCTAGAGACCAGGTGGAGGTCCGTCTTTCAGGATCCCAGAGACCAGGTGGAGGTCCGTCTTTCAGGACCCTAGAGACCAGGTGGAGGTCCGTCTTTCAGGATCCTAGAGACCAGGTGGAGGTCCGTCTTTCAGGATCCTGGAGACCAGGTGGAGGTCCGTCTTTCAGGATCCTAGAGACCAGGTGGAGGTCCGTCTTTCAGGATCCTAGAGACCAGGTGGAGGTCCGTCTTTCAGGATCCTAGAGACCAGGTGGAGGTCCGTCTTTCAGGATCCTAGAGACCAGGTGGAGGTCCGTCTTTCAGGATCCTAGAGACCAGGTGGAGGTCCGTCTTTCAGGACCCTAGAGACCAGGTGGAGGTCCGTCTTTCAGGATCCCAGAGACCAGGTGGAGGTCCGTCTTTCAGGATCCTAGAGACCAGGTGGAGGTCCGTCTTTCAGGATCCTAGAGACCAGGTGGAGGTCCGTCTTTCAGGATCCTAGAGACCAGGTGGAGGTCCGTCTTTCAGGATCCTAGAGACCAGGTGGAGGTCCGTCTTTCAGGACCCTAGAGACCAGGTGGAGGTCCGTCTTTCAGGGTCCTAGAGACCAGGTGGAGGTCCGTCTTTCAGGGTCCTAGAGACCAGGTGGAGGTCCGTCTTTCAGGGTCCTAGAGACCAGGTGGAGGTCCGTCTTTCAGGATCCTAGAGACCAGGTGGAGGTCCGTCTTTCAGGATCCTAGAGACCAGGTGGAGGTCCGTCTTTCAGGATCCTAGAGACCAGGTGGAGGTCCGTCTTTCAGGATCCTAGAGACCAGGTGGAGGTCCGTCTTTCAGGATCCCAGAGACCAGGTGGAGGTCCGTCTCTCAGGATCCTAGAGACCAGGTGGAGGTCCGTCTTTCAGGATCCTAGAGACCAGGTGGAGGTCCGTCTTTCAGGATCCTAGAGACCAGGTGGAGGTCCGTCTCTCAGGATCCTAGAGACCAGGTGGAGGTCCGTCTTTCAGGATCCTAGAGACCAGGTGGAGGTCCGTCTCTCAGGATCCTAGAGACCAGGTGGAGGTCCGTCTTTCAGGATCCTAGAGACCAGGAGGAGGTCCGTCTTTCAGGATCCCAGAGACCAGGTGGAGGTCCGTCTTTCAGGATCCTAGAGACCAGGTGGAGGTCCGTCTTTCAGGATCCTAGAGACCAGGTGGAGGTCCGTCTTTCAGGATCCTAGAGACCAGGTGGAGGTCCGTCTTTCAGGATCCTAGAGACCAGGTGGAGGTCCGTCTTTCAGGATCCTAGAGACCAGGTGGAGGTCCGTCTTTCAGGATCCTAGAGACCAGGTGGAGGTCCGTCCACCGTCCTCCACAACATCTGCATGAGCAGCGGTGACCTTCTGGAGCCAGATGATGATGATGATGATGATGAAGATGTCAGGAGGGCAGCTGGGGAACAACCAGCAGGAGAACCAGCAGCATCTCCAGGAACCGTCTGTGAGGCTGATGAGAGGCAGAGGATGGTAATGATGTGTTACTCCCCAGATCATGCCTGCATTTATATCTAAACAATAAATAATTTGGCGAATGGGAAACAAATTGTGTGTCTCTATATGATGAAGATCTACAATCTGACGATACGATGCAGATTTATGGCATCAGTGGTAACCATAGTAACGGACCGCTCTCTAAAAACTGGCGCTATATCGGTTTTAATAGTTTAGGTTATAAACACCACAATGCTTCATCTGGACGTTCAGCAAGGATGAATGAACATACAGAACCTGTAACATTCATCATTTATAACACATATAACCTGTATATGTCCACTACAGCGGATAAAAACTGCTAACAGTGTGCTAAGCTACGGTGCTAACTACCGAGTCTGACAAATGGTCAGATCCATAACTGTCGTCAGGCTGCAGTATACATCACAATCATAACGGGATCATTTAATACTTTTTATGGGCGGGTTTAGGGCAGTATCCGGGTACTTTTAGTGCACTGAGGTTTTGCTGTAAAAGTCGTGTAATGTGCCAAGTAGTGTTAGTGCGCTGATTGAGACACACCTCGCGACGTTTCTCCGCCTTCTTTGAACGCCTCCTGGTGCTTCCAGTCTGGCCGTCCACAGCCGGCGTGCTGGGAGACCCTGTTCCCATTCCTCTCTGGCCGCTGCTGCCTGTTTCTTCCTGGACGGGGTGAACTGGAGGACATTCGGTTGTGCCGGGACGCTGGCTCAGTGATAATAAAATGCATTCAGAAGCTTAGATTAGGTATTAATGGAAATAAAGTGATCAATGGATATAAGTGGAAAATGTGACCAGAATATTCTCAGCAAAATAATCAGGAATGATGCTGTGGGTGGATGCCAGTAAATTACAGCCATCATGAAGGAGTGTGATGCATCAACAGCATCTCCTGGATGAACATTGCCAGTGTCTACCAGCTGCATTCCCCTCTCATCATTTCATTTACAGTCCTTCTGTCTGTGTGATCCCCATCAATCCGTTCCCCTCTGGCTCAGACGAGCTGATCCAGCTGCCTTCTCTCAAACTGCAGGCCTGGGATGAGACGGCGAGCAGACTGAAACACAAACCCCCGGCAGAGAAAGTTAGGAGTTCAGGAGGATTCCTCTCTGAATGGAGACGAGCAGCTGCTGAAGTCATTAAATACGCAGCTGAGTGACGATTTCCTCTTACATCGCATGTTCAACGGAGAAAAAGGATAACCAGTGAGAACTGGCAACAAATCCTTCCAAATACGTTATCTGACTGGCTTGTCACCAGTTCCACCTGATCACATTAAGCAGCCAATCACACGGCGGCATGTAGAACCCAGCTGGGTGCAGGAAGGCGGTCCCGAAGAAGCGCCAACATTTCCGGACAAAATGGTGAAACTTGAACTTCAAGCCTTGTTCCCGTCAGGGTCAGAGGTTGAGGGGTGCTGGGCATGCACAGAGCTGCTGTATGTGTACAGTCGTCCTCATATTCATTCATATTCATTCATATTTATTCATATTCATTCATATTCATTCATATTCATTCATAGCCTTTTATTAAAGAAGGAAAAAACAGCTGCCTGTAAAATAAGCTGAAATTGAAAGTAATAATAAATAAAGATGAAAATTATGAAAATCATTAAGGCAAACAAATAAGATTATTTATTCCATCAGTCGTAATATTTAGTTGAACGATGCTTTAATGTTTCCGCTCCAGTCAGACTTCTGCACCTGTCGACAGGTATTTTGTCCCACTGTTCATAAGGAAAATGCTCTCATTTGTCCAGGACACATTTCTTTGTTTGTTTGTTTGGTTTTTTTTTTTTTTCTTTAACTCAATTAAATGAAAAAACAGTGTCTTATATCCAGTTATTTGAGTGACTGTTGTAAATTCAGCTTTTCTTTAATGAAAGGGGACGAATACTTATGAGCACAACTATATATATATATATATATATATATATATATATATATATATATATATATATATATATATATATATATATATATATATATATAGGGGCTGCACTGTGGCCTCACAGCAAGAAGGTCGCTGGCTCAATCCTTGGCTGGTTTGGTCAGTGGCCTTTCTGTGTGGAGTTTGCATGTTCTCCCTGTGTATGCGTGGGTTCTCTCCAGGTACTCCGGCTTCCTCCCACCATCCAAAGACATGCATGAATAGGTTAATTGGTCACTCTAAATTGCCCCTAGGAGTGAGTGTGGGATAGGCTCCAGCTTCCCCGCGACCCTTAATTGGAATAAGCGGTTTGGAAAATGAATGAATATATATATATATAAATATATACACATATGTGTGTGTGTGTATGTATACAGAGAGCACAGAACAGCCTCTTTGGACTTTTTTTAGTCCATTTTAAGGACTAAAATCATGACTGAAGGTTTCTGATAATGAAAAAAATGATCAGAACTTCAAGCAGCATATTTGGTCAATTCCAAGAACTTTTCCCAGTCTGAGACACATTCAGCATTTAAACATTTAGGCTGGTCAGGAAGTGAAGCATGTTTGCGAAGCCTCAAGGACATGTTGACATTCTTTGGGTCAGTAACACTAAAAGTAAACAGACCTTGCAGGTTTCACCACTTCTGAAATGAAACTAGCGGCGTTTAATTCTGCTCTTCCTGCTCTCTGTTGCTCGTTATTTATCCCGGTTTGTGCAACATCCCAGCAGAGCTTCAGCCCCGTCCAGCTGATACCAGCCAAAGTTCAGGTTGATAAAAGTGGTGAAAGGTCTGTCCCTGCTGGATGCTGGACGGCGTGGCAGCTGCTTATGTAAGCAGCAGCGTATAAAGACAGACGTCCAGGTCAGGACAGAAGACACGATGAAGCGTCTGCTGTTCCTTCTGTTGGTGGCTGTGGCCAACGCCAGAAACTACGAGCGCTGCGAGTGGGCCAAAGTGCTGAAGAGTTATGGGATGGATGGTTACCGTGGCTACAGCCTGGCAAACTGTGAGTACCAAACTGGTGGTCTTTTAGGTCTCCCACATGCACCACCTCAAGCAGAACTGGCAACCCTTCTTCTTTAAAAACAAGTTCTATAAAACGCTGCATTTAAGGACAGAAACACCAAAAACAGTCAGACGGAAAAATAAAACTACAACTTTTTATATAAATATCTACTTTAAGTTGTTGTTTCCCTTTGTGAAGAGTCACCACAGCAAATCATTGCACAAGTTTTACTGTGGACAGTTCAGAACGATGGTGTATGCTGACATATAGACATACAGTGTATAGATGTTGCTACAAAAGCAACCTTGCAAAGAAGTTTTTAAAGCACCACCTGGTTTCTTTTTCCTCAGCGGAACACCGTGATAAGTCAACCAGTTAATCTGTTTGTAAGATCATCCTGTGGGATGTTTTCGGGTAAACCAGCTCTTTTCCCATCAAAATATCACAGAAGACGTTTTATCTAAACCTCTACATTATTAATCCGTCAGAAGTCAGAAATGATTTCAGCATTTGTTGAAAGATTGACACATTGTGAAATAATTAAATCGTTATCCAAAGTGATGAAGCATGAATAACTTTAGGGGGACACAGGGGGACATGTCCCCTGCAGGGAGGGACCCGGTCCGATTTGGTCTGCTGCTCTAGTTACTGTCCAGGAACAAGGTTTCCCTCATAGACCGTATATGAAATATGGACGGAGCCTCCAGCGGTTAAACGTGAAGCCGATGTGGAAGTACATAATACCGCAGTTCCGCCTTCATCCACTAGGGGCTGAAAAACAGAGCAAATCCCCATAGACTCCCATGTTAAAAAGACCAACTTCACAGCAGAAATAAACATGTTTACAGCAGGAATGAACATGTTTACAGCAGAAATAAACATGTTTACAGCAGAAATAAACATGTTTACAGCAGGAATAAACATGTTTACAGCAGAAATAAACATGTTTACAGCAGGAATGAACATGTTTACAGCAGAAATAAACATGTTTACAGCAGAAATAAACGTTTACAGCAGGAATAAACACATTTACAGCAGGAATAAACATGTTTACAGCAGAAATAAACATGTTTACAGCAGGAATAAACATGTTTACAGCAGGAATAAACATGTTTACAGCAGAAATAAACATGTTTACAGCAGAAATAAACATGTTTACAGCAGAAATAAACATGTTTACAGCAGGAATAAACATGTTTACAACAGAAATAAACATGTTTACAGCAGAAATGAACATGTTTACAGCAGGAAGAAACACATTTAAAGCAGAAATAAACATGTTTACAGCAGAAATAAACATGTTTACAGCCTGGTACAAAAATCCATTTTAGGTTTAACAGGTCAGGTTTACCTTCATGACAACTGTGGGTGAAGTGAATTTTTTTCTCACTCGTCCGTTTAAAAGTAATTTAATCTCGAAGTTCTGCATATTTAGGGGCGTGTCCTTTTGATTGACAGGTACCCGATCTCCCGCTTCAAGTCAGAAGAACGTAGATCAACCCGATTTTTTACCCGGTTAACAACGTGACTTAGCTTTAGCCCGCTTACCTCCGTTAGCTGGTTAGCTCCTGTTATCTCTGGGTTAGCTCAGTTAGCTCTTAGCTACAGAAAGCTCGGAGTTCGCTCGATGTCAATCATCCACCATGACGCTCACAGCCCCCCTCTCAGCTCCGCCTCTTTGCCCATATTTGTATTTTCCGGGTGAGACGACACGTATGCCCCTGCCAAGATGGTGACGGTAGGAACCGCCCACCAAGCTTCAATTCAGCTCTCAGAAACCTACGGGTGACGTCACGGAGGCTCCGCCCATCTTTCTATACAGTCTATGATTTCCCTACATTCTGACATTTCAGGCTCTAGGACTGAGCACCAAACGGCTGCTCAAACTGAAGCCTGGTTCTCTTAGTTTGGACCGCCCACAAGCTCCTCCATTGGCTCTGCCATGTCTTGTGTGATTGGCTGTCCCCGCTGTCACTCCGCCTTGCTTGTACAGCTGGTATCTGGTCAGGTGTTACTGTAGGATGGTTTGTTCTGCCAGGGTCACGTCAGCTGGTAGGGTTGGAAGATCCCAGTTTCATCTACATTAACGTTCCACTCGGTGTCCATCTGCTTGTGTGTGTGTGTGTGTGTGTGTGTGTGTGTGTGTGTGTGTGTGTGTGTGTGTGTGTGTGTGTGTTTGGTAATTAGATGTAGCCAGGATGTCTAAAAAAGAAACTTCCTTCAAAGTCAGAGAGTAAGAAATGTGTTCGAGCCATCCTGCAACACGTTCACGTTCAGATCCTCTTCATCATTTACACAGTCTTTTCTTTCATTGGAAGTTCTCATCAATAAAAAGCAACAACAACAACAACAACAATAATAATAATAATAATAATGATGATAATAATAATAATAACAATAATAATAATAATAATAATAATAATAATAATAACAATAATAATAATAATAATAATAATAATATTAATAATAATAATAATAATAATAATAATAATAATAATAATAATAATAACAATATTAATAATAATAATAATAATAATAATAATAATATTAATAATAATAATAATAATAATACTGGGACATACAATATGTCCAAAAATGTGATTTTATGCTCTTAAAGTCACGATGAACACAACAAAGTTTTGTTCCACTGCTCATGTCAGAAACCAACATTTGTGCTGCCTGACAGATTCAGACCAGGTGAAAGCTGACTTTAAAGACGTTTACGTCATGTTGATGCTGTGTTGGCAGCGACGAACTGAACAGCTCGGCTGAATGTGTTGATCCGTAGGGGTTTGCCTGACCCAGTGGGAGTCAGAGTTCAGAACCACCGCCATCAACCACAACACTGACGGAACCACGGACTACGGCATCTTCCAGATCAACAGCCGCTGGTGGTGCAACGACGGCCAAACCAGAACATCCAACGCGTGCAACATCAGATGCAGCGGTCAGCGATGTTTTCCTCGTCTTTCGTTGTTTCATGTTTGCATGCAGCTTTGTGCCTCTTCTATGGCCGAATCTGCCATGAAGCCTGGAAGCTGCCTGAAAGAGTTGAAACCCGGCAGTGTTATGCTAACCCTGATTAGCCACTCTCCAGCTCTAATGTAATTCAACTGGAGGAGGAATTTGTTGTTCTTCTGCAGAGTAGACAGGTGTTTCCATTCTGTTTCCTCATAAAACAGTAATCACTTAAATATGAGATGAAAATGTGTTGTTATTGTTATAGTGTTATAGTTTTCCAGAAGACTGCATTAACCCTCCACAAGTCCTCCAGCCATGTGAAGGTTGAACACTCCTGTTGAGCTCATGTCCATGTTGGATCTGCTCCTTTGTTTTGGACCAAACGAGGATCTACAAGCACATGGCGCTAAACTTTTCATTTCTTTGTTTGATCACAGACCTTCTGACAGATAACATTGCCGTGGCAATCAACTGTGCCAAGCGTGTTGTCCGGGATCCCAACGGCATGGAGGCCTGGTAAGACCGAGCACACCGTGACTGACACTGAGCCGGTGTGTGGCTGAAGAGCAGGCCTGTGAGGCGACCTGCTGGGAGGTCTGCGTGTTTGGCCAGGATGAAGCAGAGAACCTCTTATCCTGATTTACCTGAACTACCTGAGTGACTTTGCTGTGTCTGGTTGCAGGGTTGCCTGGCGTCGTCACTGCAAGAACCAGGACTTGAGTTCCTATCTAGCCGGATGTCGTATTTAATCATCATGACAAGCCAGGATGGATGTTCTGAACCAGTAACGTCAGAAGACAAACATGCAACAAGCAAACCACCGTAGGATGCACAGTCCTTTTTATAAAAAGCTAAATAAAATGCTGAATTATTTTTAAAGTGTTCAGTTGATTGACTGGAAGTGGGAGTTTAAAAGGCAAAGGTCTGTTTTTTCCATCCTCTAAAAAGTCTCCGTTTGTTCTAGTTCAGGAAAAGAAAATGGCTACCCTGTCTGCTCCGCCACCTAAGCACTCGTTTACTACACAAGGCTGCACTGTATGGAGGACTACTTTACATATATTTACACAGACTCTGTAATAACTCATGCTGTTGGTGATTAGCACATGCTTTCTCCTCGCCACAGATCATGTGACTAGCAGCTGTCAAAGCCTGAAGATGTCGTTCCAGATCCAATCCAAACTCGTGCTGCATATCTGTTCAGTTATGAAATGTTTAATAAGATGTCAAGTTTCCTGTTCATCATCAGTCATTCCACCTGGGTCTCGTTCTGTTCGTGTGTATTTACACGGCTTGGTTTCCGTTTCTAGTAGCTGGATCGATGTGTCAGACCATGTTTCCCTTGCCTTCAGCTTATTCCTGGCTTAAAACCTTGGGTCCACACTTCCAGCAGCACTCAGTGGGTAATTCTGAGTGCACTACTTTTTCTCTCTGGACATTCGGACACCCCTAGAAAAAGGCGTGAGCACTATACAGGACACTACAGTTTTACTTGCACTACTGTTTTTCATTTTCCTCTTTCTATCTTTCTTTGAACTAAACCGATAAAATAATAATAACATTTATACAAATAATTTCACCATATCATCACCATCATCATGCCTCTGCTATCTTTTTCTATAATATGCTAAGCAAATTAGCCAGCTTGACCCATGAAATAGCATCTAATTTGACAGGTTTTTCCTGCTGTTAAAACAGCCTAAATTTCAGCAATGTGCTTTGTAACCTCGTTGTGCTCTTCTTGCATAAGTCAAATTGTTTAAAAAACTAAAGACATGAGGTTTACACAGTTATCAGTGTATCACCATCATGACTCTGCTGGGCTTAGCTGACGTTTGCTGAGAGCTTCAGCTTGCATCTGGCTTGTCGTGTTGGTTGTGTGCTGTCTGAAAGGAAAACGTTAGTGTTGGTCATTTTTATCTTATGCCTTCCAGTCTATGTGGTCGTTGCTAACCTGCCTGAGCTAACACAGCTGTAGCGTCTAATCCCAACTTCGCTGTTTCCAGGTTTCTACCAATGATTATTTTTATGTTTGAGTTTCACAACATACACAAACATCCACAAGAAAGGGTAAAGTTTGGCTAATATGTGCATCAAAGTGTCGACTCTTATGTTTTAATATTGTTGAAAGCAATACTTTTAATTTCACGTGTCCTCAACCCAGTCCCACCCAGCATTGTGTAATACGTACACTGTCCACTGTGGAAAACAACCATTTCACACAAGGACTCTGAAACTGCAGCATATAATTTTATGTTACACATTTCACATATTTTTGTAAGATCAAGTTAGTCCAATGAAACAAAACTTTCTTCCAGTTTGTTATTAATATTGTCCTTGGCAACCAACACGGCAACAACAAAAAGGTCTCACTTTTGTTGAGACCTGAAAGAATGTACATCAAAATGAAAAACTATGAATAAACGATGAAAATAAAGTGTACGTTTGTAACTAGAAGAGTTATACTGTTAAAAGTGCCCAGACTCATGTCATCCTTGTTTTGTACTGATTAACATGTGAAACAGCGGAAAATGTTGTTCGAGGATGGAAAACAGACTCATGAACAAAGACATATTCATCAGCCAGGAAACAGACAAGACCTTCGGTACTACATGTGTAAAAAAATAGATTCTGGCAGCTCCTCCAGCAAAATGAACTCTCAGAGAGTCAAAGTCTGTTGCCTTCCAAGCTGCACACCATCTTTTAAATAAGCTTTCCTTTTTCCTAGCCAATTCAGGGTAGGTTTGACTTGATAAACCTCAATTGTTGCCTGTCGGCTTCTGGGACGAGCTCATAGGCCTTCAGAACAGCAGGCCCAACAATGTCGTGATTTAAACTATCACTGAGAGGGAGCGCTGCTACAACCTCTTGTGCCTTTCCATGGATTTTACCCTGCTTTACGAGGGACCATACATCTGGAGGCCATTGTCAAGCTGGTGCTATGCACTCAAAAGCAGCAAAGTAATAGTCCACTTCAACTTTCCAAATTCTGGCACTCAACGGGATATTTAGTTATATCAAAGTGTCTGTCTTTTTCAGGAAGAGGAAAGAAGGACACCACCGAACCAGTAAGCACAACCTGCGCAGCACTGGTTCTGGCTTGGGATTCAAGCTCCATCTGGCGTGACTGAATGGTTTGCTCCATTTCCAACCTTTTCACTTCCAGCTGGAACTACCTCCGTTGTGCTTTTTCCTCTAACTGCAGTCGAGCAAGTCAGACTTTCAGCTGAGCATTGATTGGACCCAGCAGAGCTACTATTGGAGAGAGGAAGCGTGAAAGGAGTCCACCTAAGATTCTTCAGACCCATGCTGAGACACACGCTCAGTTTTGTGGCAACACAGCTGAGAAGTGGGCTGCAATCTGAGCCAAGTCGTCTTTGCAACATCGCTCCAGCTGATCAAGAGAAGGACTTTTCAAAAACAGCTCAAGATCAAACTGTGCCATATTCAGTATCCAGTGTACCATTCGCAGCTGTAAAAGCCAACGTCCAATACCAAACAATACTTTACAGGTAGCTACATAAGGTTTTTAAACATCCTGGACAAGCTCCCATTAATGTTATAACCCCAACTCTGCCAGGGGAAAGGGCAGCAACAAACAGCCCTGAAGTTCAGAAGCAGTTTACACAAAACAAACACCACAAGACTTCCCAAAAAGTCCACTGTGAGGACTCGTTTACAGGCAGCTAAAACAACTAACCAATTAGTGAAAAGCTGTTTGCAAACAACTACAGCTGCTCTGAATGTTCGTCAGCAGCCTGGTTATGTGGCAGAGCCCCACCTGGAATGCAACCGATTGGGCCAATCACAGCCGAGTTATTACTAACCAGCCAATCGCAGCCGAGTTATTACTAACCAGCCAACCGCAGGCGAGTTATTACTAACCAGCCAACCGCAGGCGAGTTATTACTAACCAGCCAACCGCAGGCGAGTTATTACTAACCAGCCAATCGCAGGCGAGTTATTACTAACCAGCCAACCGCAGGCGAGTTATTACTACCTAGCCAACCGCAGGCGAGTTATTACTAACCAGCCAATCGCAGCCGAGTTATTACTAACCAGCCAATCGCAGGCGAGTTATTACTAACCAGCCAATCGCAGGCGAGTTATTACTACCTAGCCAATCGCAGGCGAGTTATTACTAACCAGCCAATCGCAGGCGAGTTATTACTACCTAGCCAACCGCAGGCGAGTTATTACTAACCAGCCAATCGCAGGCGAGTTATTACTAACCAGCCAATCACAGCCGAGTTATTACTAACCAGCCAATCGCAGGCGAGTTATTACTAACCAGCCAACCGCAGGCGAGTTATTACTACCTAGCCAACCGCAGGCGAGTTATTACTACCTAGCCAACCGCAGGCGAGTTATTACTAACCAGCCAATCACAGGCGAGTTATTACTAACCAGCCAACCGCAGGCGAGTTATTACTAACCAGCCAACCGCAGGCGAGTTATTACTACCTAGCCAACCGCAGGCGAGTTATTACTACCTAGCCAACCGCAGGCGAGTTATTACTAACCAGCCAATCACAGGCGAGTTATTACTAACCAGCCAATCGCAGGCGAGTTATTACTAACCAGCCAACCGCAGGCGAGTTATTACTACCTAGCCAACCGCAGGCGAGTTATTACTAACCAGCCAATCACAGGCGAGTTATTACTAACCAGCCAACCGCAGGCGAGTTATTACTAACCAGCCAACCGCAGGCGAGTTATTACTAACCAGCCAACCGCAGGCGAGTTATTACTAACCAGCCAATCGCAGGCGAGTTATTACTAACCAGCCAACCGCAGGCGAGTTATTACTAACCAGCCAACCGCAGGCGAGTTATTACTACCTAGCCAACCGCAGGCGAGTTATTACTAACCAGCCAATCGCAGCCGAGTTATTACTAACCAGCCAATCGCAGGCGAGTTATTACTAACCAGCCAATCGCAGGCGAGTTATTACTACCTAGCCAATCGCAGGTGAGTTATTACTAACCAGCCAATCGCAGGCGAGTTATTACTACCTAGCCAACCGCAGGCGAGTTATTACTAACCAGCCAATCGCAGGCGAGTTATTACTAACCAGCCAATCACAGCCGAGTTATTACTAACCAGCCAATCGCAGGCGAGTTATTACTAACCAGCCAACCGCAGGCGAGTTATTACTACCTAGCCAACCGCAGGCGAGTTATTACTACCTAGCCAACCGCAGGCGAGTTATTACTAACCAGCCAATCACAGGCGAGTTATTACTAACCAGCCAACCGCAGGCGAGTTATTACTAACCAGCCAACCGCAGGCGAGTTATTACTACCTAGCCAACCGCAGGCGAGTTATTACTACCTAGCCAACCGCAGGCGAGTTATTACTAACCAGCCAATCACAGGCGAGTTATTACTAACCAGCCAATCGCAGGCGAGTTATTACTAACCAGCCAACCGCAGGCGAGTTATTACTACCTAGCCAACCGCAGGCGAGTTATTACTAACCAGCCAATCACAGGCGAGTTATTACTAACCAGCCAATCGCAGGCGAGTTATTACTAACCAGCCAATCGCAGACGGGCAATCCCACGCTGGTTCTAACATGTTCGGTTACTCATTCAGTCTCACGGTAACTACATACAAGGATCCGTATCTCTGTTCCCAAACTCCTAAAATGACATTATTGTAGAGTAACTACCCCCCCCCCCCCCCCCCCCCCACCCCCCCACCCCTTCATTCTCCAAGTCTAACTGGGTCTGGTTTTGATCTGAAATGAGGTGATCTGTAGATGAGATGACTCTGATGTTCAACCTGAACGCCATAGTCCACACAGGTGCATCACATGTATGTAAAAATCTTGAACATGGTAGGCGTGTTCCATCAACATGCTGACATGTGTGCTGATGCCAACAAACTGAAAAGTTGTGGTGAGTGTTTGTGCCCAGCGTCACAAACTGCATGGGGTAATTACAGTCAGAAGCTTTTTAAAATATTTATAAAACAGACAGAGCCAAGCCATTTCAAGACCCTGAGAGGTTTTACCCGGTTAAACCTTCCAAAGAGGAACATGTGACTTTTTAGGGGATTGAGACCAGATGACCATGAGCTGCTGCTGCTCATTTACTTTCCCATTAAATACCATTTGGCTCCTTGTTTAGATAAAACCAATCAGAGGTGACATAAAGAAATAACCAGGACAAAATATAAATACACACACACACACACACACACACGTTTATACTGATTTCATGGTTCCATTAACCCTTCCCTTAAAGCTGCTCTCATGAATTTTCTTTTATTGATGCATGAGAGACCAGGTGTTGGAGAGAAGGAGCAGTTGTGGTGACAACTACTCAGATATTTATTCTTTTCATCATACTTTTTTATGCCTTTCAACATATAAGCCTCAACTTTCCTAAGATTAATGGACACATTTAGCTTTATTGGAAAGAAGGACGTACACCGACTTAGGAGAAGACGGGAAGTGTTGGGGGAATTTGGGGAATGGCGTTAATCAAATGAGTTGTTGACACTTTGTCCATGTTTAACTGGCAGGTGGAGAGAAAAAAAAAAGTTTTCTTCTTCACGCCGGTCTTGTCCTCTCTTCGGGTCTCCATCTGGACCGGGTCTCCAACCGGACCGGGTCTCCATCTGGACCGGGTCTCCAACCGGACCGAGTCTCCAACCGGACCGGGTCTCCAACCGGACCGAGTCTCCAACCGGACCGGGTCTCCATCTGGACCGAGTCTCCATCTGGACCGGGTCTCCAACCGGACCGGGTCTCCATCTGGACCGAGTCTCCATCTGGACCGGGTCTCCAACCGGACCGAGTCTCCATCTGGACCGGGTCTCCATCTGGACCGAGTCTCCAACCGGACCGGGTCTCCAACCGGACCGAGTCTCCATCTGGACCGAGTCTCCAACCGGACCGAGTCTCCAACCGGACCGGGTCTCCATCTGGACCGGGTCTCCAACCGGACCGAGTCTCCATCTGGACCGGGTCTCCATCTGGACCGAGTCTCCAACCGGACCGGGTCTCCAACCGGACCGAGTCTCCAACCGGACCGGGTCTCCATCTGGACCGAGTCTCCAACCGGACCGGGTCTCCATCTGGACCGGGTCTCCATCTGGACCGAGTCTCCAACCGGACCGGGTCTCCATCTGGACCGGGTCTCCATCTGGACCGAGTCTCCAACCGGACCGGGTCTCCAACCGGACCGGGTCTCCATCTGGACCGGGTCTCCAACCGGACCGAGTCTCCAACCGGACCGGGTCTCCAACCGGACCGGGTCTCCATCTGGACCGAGTCTCCAACCGGACCGGGTCTCCATCTGGACCGGGTCTCCATCTGGACCGAGTCTCCAACCGGACCGGGTCTCCAACCGGACCGGGTCTCCAACTGGACCAGGTCTCCAATCGGACCGAGTCTCCATCTGGACCGGGTCTCCAATCGGACCGGGTCTCCAACCGGACCGGGTCTCCAATCGGACCGGGTCTCCAACTGGACCGAGTCTCCATCTGGACCGAGTCTCCATCTTTCCCGGGTCTCCATCTGGACCGGGTCTCCAACCGGACCGGGTCTCCAACCGGACCGGGTCTCCATCTGGACCGAGTCTCCAACCGGACCGGGTCTCCAACCGGACCGGGTCTCCATCTGGACCGGGTCTCCAACCGGACCGAGTCTCCAACCGGACCGGGTCTCCAACCGGACCGAGTCTCCAACCGGACCGGGTCTCCATCTGGACCGAGTCTCCATCTGGACCGGGTCTCCAACCGGACCGGGTCTCCATCTGGACCGAGTCTCCAACCGGACCGAGTCTCCAACCGGACCGGGTCTCCATCTGGACCGGGTCTCCAACCGGACCGAGTCTCCAACCGGACCGGGTCTCCATCTGGACCGGGTCTCCATCTGGACCGAGTCTCCAACCGGACCGGGTCTCCAACCGGACCGGGTCTCCATCTGGACCGGGTCTCCATCTGGACCGGGTCTCCAACTGGACCGAGTCTCCAACCGGACCGAGTCTCCATCTGGACCGAGTCTCCATCTGGACCGAGTCTCCAACCGGACCGAGTCTCCATCTGGACCGAGTCTCCAACCGGACCGGGTCTCCATCTGGACCGGGTCTCCAACCGGACCGAGTCTCCAACCGGACCGAGTCTCCATCTGGACCGAGTCTCCATCTGGACCGAGTCTCCAACCGGACCGAGTCTCCATCTGGACCGAGTCTCCAACCGGACCGGGTCTCCATCTGGACCGGGTCTCCATCTGGACCGGGTCTCCAACTGGACCGATTCTCCAACCGGACCGAGTCTCCATCTGGACCGAGTCTCCATCTGGACCGAGTCTCCATCTGGACCGAGTCTCCAACCGGACCGGGTCTCCATCTGGACCGAGTCTCCAACCGGACCGAGTCTCCAACCGGACCGAGTCTCCATCTGGACCGAGTCTCCAACCGGACCGAGTCTCCAACCGGACCGGGTCTCCAACCGGACCGGGTCTCCATCTGGACCGAGTCTCCATCTGGACCGAGTCTCCAACCGGACCGGGTCTCCATCTGGACCGAGTCTCCAACCGGACCGAGTCTCCAACCGGACCGGGTCTCCATCTGGACCGAGTCTCCATCTGGACCGAGTCTCCAACCGGACCGAGTCTCCAACTGGACCGAGTCTCCAACCGGACCGAGTCTCCATCTGGACCGAGTCTCCATCTGGACCGAGTCTAGCGGACTGTGAAACCTGTACATGTGCAGAACACTGTTTTATCTGCATGTCATGGTTTAATTGCGTTAAACCGGAGAAAATCTGCTCCTATCCTTCCTGTAAACATTCACCATCTTTCCCTCATTTCAAGCTGTTGTGGGAGAACGGGAGCAGAAATCTGCAGCCGGGCCTCCTCATGAGGAGTCCAAGCAGCAGCGCTGCAGTTTGACGGTGAAGGGAAGAGAATGTGTGTGTGCACGATGACCCACAGCTGCATTGTGATGCAGAGCACGGCGGGAGCTGCTCCAACCGGGAGGAGGTAGGAATCCCTGGACGGGAGGAGGAAGGAGAGGAGCGTCTGGCACGTTGCAGGGATCAGAAGCTGGCGTCACGGAGACATTAGCATATGCAAATGAGCGCAGAGCTGGCAGACTGGTCTGTCTGCAACACACACACACACCATCACACACACACACACACACCATCACACACACCATCACACACACACACACACACACCATCACACACACCATCACACACACACACAAACACAATCATCACACACACACACACACACATACATACACACACACCATCACACACACACACACAAACACAATCATCACACACACACACATACATACACACACACCATCACACACACACTAACACACACACACACACACATCACACACACACACCATCACACACACACACACACAAACACAATCATCACACACACACACACACACACACACCATCACTCCCGTTCTGCTCCCTGTCTGCTCCCTCTGCATCAGGACCGCGTCCCGGCGGTGATGGAAACTTCCAGCAGGATGAGGATGACACAAAGCTCACATCATTTCCATGAAATGAATGAAAAATACTTTATTAATCCCAAAAGGAAATATTATAGTATATAATAATAATAACTAGAGGAGGTCTTGTTCTGGAGGCTGATGGCTGCTGGCAGGAATGATCTTCTGTATCTTTCAGTCTTACATCGGACCTGAAGAAGCCTCTCTCTGAACACACTTTGTTGTTTCTTCACTGTGTTGTGGAGAGGGTGTGAAGAATCCTCCATCATCTTCATCAGCGGTGCTGGTGCATGAGTCCCTGACGGAGACCTGCAGACTTTGAGCTGTACGTAGGAGTTCAGGTCCACCACTGTGAAGACCGGAAGCTGTGTTTGGACTGCGAACGTCTCCTCCCACGTCAGTCTGGATGATGGCTGGTGTCTTTCCTCCTTGGCATGATGATTCTGTGCTTCTTGCCTTCTGTTGAAACTTCCAAAACGTTTCTACCTTTTTTCTCCATCCCGCCCAAAAAGACACAGCTGATAGTCAATATAATTATTTATTTACCTCAGTTCATGAAATGTACAAACAAGTTCTCTGAAGGTATAAAATTTCTTTTAAATAAGTCACTGTTGTATTTCTGTAAATTCAGATAATTTCATTAAAATCCCTGAAGACTTAAAAGTGACAACCTGTTGCTCCACAAACGATGAGAGCGCAGGATGAAAGCTGGCTGTTAGCGAAGCCGTCCAGCAGTCTGCGGCCTGCTCTCCTCGCTGCTCCTCACAGAACACAGACGGGACTTCTGCTTCCAGGAGCTGGGAGAAGGAAGACGCTGGTGTCGGAGAGGACTAAAGGCTTTGGTTGCTTCCAGCTGTTGAACTCGGCATCGCTAGCAGTCCTGCTGCTGCTGGTTTGGTCCAGTCTGACCTCACATTGCTCTGGAGAACATCGCTGGTAGACGTCCAGGCTCCAATGGGAGCAGAGACGTTTCCTGAAGATCAGGACGAGGCAAAACGGATCAGTGCAAGTGATGTTCAAGTCTGTGGGAAATCTGTGTTTGGCTTGTTGTCTGGGTGAAGGTGAAGACGTGGAAAACCCTGAGGATGTCTGGAGAGAGAGGAGAGGTAGGCTTTCAGTGTTCACGTGGTTCACATGCAATACACATGGAATTACATTTACATGTACACCACACAATACTAACATGTGAAACGTGGAGCGCACGTGGTTTTTCTGTAAGGAAACATTTCAAGTCATTTTTATCATCTATTTTTTACAAACATCTCCTCAACACGTCACATATTAAATCCACTTCCACACACCAAACATGCCTGTCCCACATCACAGCTGCAGTAAGGAAGCAAACAGCCCACCACCATAAAAACACTGTCAGTGTTTTTATGACATGGAGAAGACATGGAGCAGAACGGGAGCACATAATTATAATGAATTACATAATTCATTGAAAGGTTCCTTTGACTTGCCAAGGAAGAGATAAAATGCAGTGAATGGCACTCATGAGGAGGACCAGCATGCAGAACAGTGTCAACGTCAGCAGCTCAGCAAAATACAAGGAGACTGTAAAGGTCCACATTAGCAGCTAGCGCTTAGACGGCGGCTCCCACATTAGCAGCTAGCGCTTAGACGGTGGCTCCCACATTAGCAGCTAGCGCTTAGACGGCGGCTCCCACATTAGCAGCTAGCGCTTAGACGGCGGCTCCCACATTAGCAGCTAGCGCTTAGACGGCAGCTCCCACATTAGCAGCTAGCGCTTAGACGGCGGCTCCCACATTAGCAGCTAGCGCTTAGACGGCGGCTCCCACATTAGCAGCTAGCACTTAGACGGCGGCTCCCACATTAGCAGCTAGCACTTAGATGGCGGCTCCCACATTAGCAGCTAGCACTTAGATGGCGGCTCCCACATTAGCAGCTAGCACTTAGATGGCGGCTCCCACATTAGCAGCTAGCGCTTAGATGGCGGCTCCCACATTAGCAGCTAGCACTTAGATGGCGGCTCCCACATTAGCAGCTAGCGCTTAGACGGCGGCTCCCACATTAGCAGCTAGCGCTTAGACGGCGGCTCCCACATTCGCAGCTAGCACTTAGACGCCGGCTCCCACATTCACAGCTAGCACTTAGACGCCGGCTCCCACATTCACAGCTAGCACTTAGACGCCGGCTCCCACATTCACAGCTAGCACTTAGATGGCAGCTGAACGCGGCTAACACGGCTGCTGGACTGGAGGAGAACATAACTATCAGTGTTTGCTGTGGTGAATGCCTTGGACTGGTTTCTACCAGGAAAATGTTTGTGTTGTCTCCTCTTATGCACTTTGCATCTTCACTGTGACTGTGAGGCCAACTGGTTTACATAAAAGCAGGTCTGAGGTCAGATTCTCTGCTACTCACAAACATCCCAGAAAAAAGACAAAACTCATATTAATGTAAATAGTGTCATGCCACTCCATTAACCCTTTGACACCTCCTTCCTTCTGCCACATTAAAGGACGAGGAAGAGGAGGAGGTGGGGGGTATTACTCCTCTGTAGAGGGATTCTGCCTGCATGGAAAACGTTTGTACATTAAGGCAGAGAAACACACAAACAAAGCAGGAAAGATTCAAGTCTGCTTCTAAACCCTGCAGCCTTCAATGCACCATTGTGCATCCTGGTTTTCCCAGTCCACTCCTTCCGTCTGTAGAACGCTCCACGCACGACCAGGGAGGACCGGTGGAGCTAAATCTGGATAGAAGCATGAACTCTGACTTTCTTCTGTTCAACAGCGGCAGTGTTTTAACGTGTCTGTATGTTCATTTCTTCACGTTTCAGACAGAGAATACTCAACTTCGTCTTAATTACCCTCCTAATAATTAGAAAATCCTGATAATCTGCAGCTTAATGGAGGCCGTTCAGCAGACTGACAGCAGCACGCGTGTGTGCTTGGACACAGTTATCAGCCGACTGAACGACTGGAGAAGATAATTCTCTGTTTCAACATTCAGTAATTAGCAGCAGCTGAAAGATGCTGTAGGGTCTGAATCAGCTCCTCTGGAAATGACAAGCCGCAGCTGATAATCACATAGAGAAGCTATTGTCTGTCTTTTTTCTACGTCAGCAACATCGTCTCAATCAGATAAAAACCTGTCTGCACATTTAAAGGAGCAGCTTCTCCATCAGACAGGTCAGAAGGTGCAGAGAAGTCTGGTCTCCGAAGTATTTCTCCAGAAAATGACTGATTTTCTTCTTGGATGGAGCTCCAGGTTTTCAAACAACAGCTTTATGTCAGTTAGAATACGTGTGAAATGACTTGCGTGCACATGCAAACATCATTGTCAGTGGATATCAGAATCAGAACCAGTTTAATTTGTCATGGAGCCAGCGTCCGGCACAACCAAATGATTCCAGTCCAACCTGTCCAAGATCAGACAAAACAACATACATGTGACATAAACAGGATCCAGCAGACGGAGGCAGCAGCCACCTTTTTATGCAGAATGAGGAGAAGATTACACGAGAGAGGGTGGGTGGGTTATAAAAAAAAAGAAGTATCTCTACACTTCACCTCAAAGGGGTAAGGATAAAGATGCGACAAAAAAACACCTCTAAACAAAAAAGCACACATTCAGACAGTTACAACATAAGGGATCACATGGGGGGTGTCTTAGCAGCCAAGTGCAGTTGCAGCCAAGCGGCACATCCATCTAACTCGCCATCTGTGAGTGGAGGGAGGGGAAAGGTCCGGAGTCAGTTAACTATCCCCCCCGTTCATCCCAGTCTGCCACCTGTTGATGTAAACGTGGTCTTGAGAGCTGAGTTTAGCTCCACAGGCCTGAGAAGAGAGTGGGATGTGGGGGGGCTGAGCTTCAGACAGCATTACATTCCAGGAGACGTGATAACCAGCCTGCAAGGCCTGCAGGGAGGCAGATTCAGAAAACAGCTTTGTTTTGGGTCACGGTGAGCTTCAATTGGCTCATCCTTAAGTCCTTAGTGGTCTCAACCTGACTCCAAAAATGCCGAATCAGGGTCAGTTTCCACCAAACCGAGCATCAGCTTCTCCAAGATGTTTCCACCCCATAGATGAGCTCCAGAACCACAACCAGCCTGCCAGTTCAGGCCAGACTGGCATCCAGTTTACAGTCCAGCTCCATCACCGCATGAGTTTGAGTGCTGCTAGTAGCTCGGCATAGTCCATCACAGATCACAGATCATAAATCCAGTTCCACAGGAAGAAGTGACAGACACATGACCTTCATCACGTATCCAGCAGCATGCACTCAGTCAGGACATGCGGCTCCACCTCGCCCATCAGATCAGCTGACCAGATCCATCCATTTTCCACCACTTATCCAGGGTCGGGTCGCGGGGGCAGCAGCCTAAGCAGGGACGCCCAGACTTCCCTCTCCCCAGCCACATTTGCCAACTCTGCGGGGGGATCCCGAGGCGTTCCCAGGCCAGCCGAGAGATATAATCCCTCCAGCGTGTCCTGGGTCTTCCCCGGGGTCTCCTCCCAGTGGGACGTGCCTGGAACACCTCACCAGGGAGGTCCAGGAGGCATCCTGACCAGATGTCCGAGCCACCTCAACTGGTTCCTCTCGATGCGAAGGAGCAGCGGCTCTACTCTGAGCCCCTCCCGGATGACCGAGCTCCTCACCGTATCTCTAAGGGAGAGCCCGGCCACCCTGCGGAGGAAACTCATTTCAGCCGCCTGTATACGAGATCTCCTTCTTTCGGTCACAACCCACAGCTCATGACCATAGGTGAGGGTAGGAACGTAGATCGACTGGTAAATCGAGAGCTTCGCCTTCTGGCTCAGCTCCTTCTTCACCACGACAGACCGGCGCAGAGTCCGCATTACTGCAGACGCCGCACCGATCCGTCTGTCCATCTCGCGCTCCATCCTTCCTTCACTCGTGAACAAGACCCCGAGATATTTAAACTCCTCCACTTGAGGCAGGACCTGACTCCCGACCCGGAGAGGGCAATCCACCCTATTCCGGCTGAGGACCATGGTCTCAGATTTGGAGGTGCTGATTCTCATCCCAGCCGCTTCACACTCGGCCGCGAATCGCTCAAGTGAGAGCTGGAGATCACGACCAGATGAAGCCAACAGGAACACGTCATCTGCAAAAAGCAGGGACCCAATCCTGAGGCCACCAAGCCGGATCCCCTCAACACCTCGGCAGCGCCTAGAAATTCTGTCCATATAAGTTATGAACAGAATCGGTGATAAAGGGCAGCCTTGGCGGAGTCCAACCCTCACCGGAAACGAATCCGACTTACTGCTGGCAATGCGAACCAAGCTCTGACACCTGTCGTACAGGGACCAGACAGCTCGTACAAGGGGGTCCGGTACCCCATACTCCCGGAGTACCCCCCACAGGAGCCCCCGGGGGACACGGTCGAACGCCTTCTCCAGGTCCACAAAACACATGTAGACTGGTTGGGCAAACTCCCATGCCCCCTCCAGGACCCCAAAGAGGGTATAGAGCTGGTCCACTGTTCCGCGACCAGGACGAAAACCACACTGCTCCTCCTCAATCCGGGATTCGACTATCCGGCAGACCCTCCTCTCCAGGACCCCTGAATAGACCTTACCAGGGAGGCTGAGGAGTGTGATTCCCCTGTAATTGGAACACACCCTCCGGTCCCCCTTCTTAAAAAGGGGGACCACCACCCCAGTCTGCCAATCCAGCGGCACTGTCCCCGATGTCCACGCGATGCTGCAGAGGCGTGTCAGCCAGGACAGCCCCACAGCCTCCAGAGCCTTAAGGAACTCCGGGCGGATCTCATCCACCCCCAGGGCCTTGCCGCCAAGGAGCTTTTTAACCACCTCAGCGACTTCAGCCCCAGAGATAGGAGAGTCCACCCCTTAGTCCCCCAGCTCTGCTTCCTCATCGGAAGACGTGTTGGTAGGATTGAGGAGGTCTTCGAAGTATTCCCTCCACCGACCCACAACGTCCCGAGTTGAGGTCAGCAGCTCCCCACCTCCACTGTACATAGTATTGACGGAGCACTGCTTCCCCCTCCTGAGCCGCCGGATGGTGGACCAGAATTGCCTCGAAGCCGTCCGGAAGTCTTTCTCCATGGCCTCGCCGAACTCCTCCCATGCCCAAGTTTTTGCCTCGGCAACGGCCGAAGCCGCATGCCGCTTAGCCTGTCGGTACCCATCAGCTGCCTCCAGAGTCCCACAGGCCAAGAAGGCCCGATAGGACTCCTTCTTCAGCTTGACGGTATCCCTCACTGCTGGTGTCCACCAACGAGTCCTGGGATTACCGCCACGACAGGCACCAACGACCTTACAGCCACAGCTCCGGCTGGCCACCTCATCAATAGAGGCACGGAACACAGCCCATTCAGACTCAATGTCCCCCGCCTCACTCGGGACATGGTTGAAGCTCTGCTGAAGGTGGGAGTTGAAGCTCGCTCTGACAGGGGACTCAGCCAGACGTTCCAGCAGACCCTCACAACACGTTGAGGCCTGCCAGATCTGACCGGCTTCCTCCCCCACCACCTGAGCCAACTCACCACCAGGTGGTGATCAGTTGAAGCTCCGCCCCCCTCTTCACCCGAGTGTCCAAGGCATGTGGCCGCAGGTCCGACGATACGACTACAAAATCGATCATCGAACTGCGGCCCAGGGAATCCTGATGCCAGGTGTACATATGGACACTCTTATGTTGGAACATGGTGTTCGTTATGGACAATCCATGACGAGCACAGAAGTTCAATAACAAAACACCATTTGGGTTCGGGGGGGAGAGACCATGCCTCGCAATCACTCCCCTCCAGGTCTCACTGTCATTGCCCACGTGAGCATTGAAGTCCCCCAGCAGAACAATGGAGTCCCCAGAAGGAGCACCCTCCAGCACTCCCTCCAAGGCCTCCAGCAAGGGTGGGTACTCTGAACTGCTGTTCGGTGCATAAGCACAGACAATAGTCAGGACCCGTCCCCCCACCCGGAGGCGGAGGGAAACTACCCTTTCATCCACCGGGGTAAACCCCAACGTGCAGGCACCAAGCTGGGGGCTGATGAGAATGCCCACACCTGCTCGGCGCCTCTCACCATGAGCAACTCCAGAGTGGAAGAAGGTCCAGCCCCTCTCGAGGGTTCTGGTTCCAGAGCCCAAGCCATGCGTCGAGGTGAGTCCAACTACATCTACTCTGAACTGCTCAACCTCGCGCACAAGCTCAGGCTCCTTCCCCACCAGAGAGGTGACATTCCACGTCCCTAGAGCCAGCTTCTGCAGCCGGGGATCGGACCGCCAGGGTCCCCGCCTCTTGCTGCCGCCCAGCTCACACTGCACCCGACCCCTACGGCTCCTCCCGCAGATGGTAAGCCCACGGGAGGTGGGGCCTATGTAACCCTTTCGGCCAACCGGGTCGCACAGGCAAAGGCCCGGCCACCAGTTGCTTGCTCTCATGGCCCACCACCAGGCCTGTCTCCAGAGGGAGTCCCGGTGACCCACGTCCGGGCAAGGGAACATTTCCGCCCATGGTCATAGTCATCATAGAGGTCTTTGAGCTCAGCTGACCAGATCCATGATTTAAATTTAGAAAGAAAAGTAGCAAGAGGCTCAGATAGATAGCCGGACAATACAAAGTAGGACCAAGGCAGAGTGGGAACGGGAGGGAAAGAAAAAGAAGACCATCAATCTCTCCCAGTAGCAAACAACTAGTTATACTGGTGGCTCCCCACATAGCAGACCCTGTCTGGCCCAAATCTGGTCCAGTGTGGCCAGTCCCAAACTGGATGAGGGACCAGACTGGAGACCAGTGTGAGGAGGAGGAACCAGTCTGGAGACCAGTACGAGGAGGAGGAACCATACTGGTGACCAGGATGAGGAGGAGGAACCACACTGGTGACCAGTATGAGGACGAAAAGAGTAAGCTACAAGAAACAATGTAAACAATCCCAGATTTCTGTGTGAGTTTAAGATGGTGGTTCAGCAGGACGATCCCTGATGTAAAAAGCACCAGTATAAATCACTGCAAACACTTCCATCCAGCTCATCTGCATAAATCTGCATAAATCTGCATGAATGAATGATTCTCCTTCCTCTGAAAACAAATGTGCTTTAAAAAAAAAGGAAAACTTATCTGTTGTCTCTGAGAGGAAACATTAGAACACACACACTTACACACACTCACAAACACACATACACACAGACACAAAAAATATTAAAAATATTAAGTAATGGGATTATAACATTGTAGGACTTGACTTCTAAATATGATCTTTTGCCGACTGTTGGATTTTATTTATTTATTTATATTGTGTTGTTTACATAATTTCAACCCTCACCAGACTCCAGTCTGCAGTCCAGAAGTGACCCACATGCTTAGTAGACATGACAATACTCCGTTCACAGAAGTGAATATGATGCTAAATGTATCAGCAGCTGTTTGCATGAGCTTTGCTTGAAAGCCACCAAGAAAATGTCATCATGATTATTTTATTTCTTACCAGTACAGCAGTTAAAGCTGGGGTAGGTAACGTTAGGGAGCTAGCGCCCTGTCCTGGCTCCTCCCCTGGTCCTGGCCCCTCCCCCTGTCTTGGCTCCTCCCTCTTGGCTCCTCCCATTGTCTTGGATTCCCCCTCGTCTTAGCCTCTCCCCCTGTCTTGCCCCCTCCCTCTCCATCGGCTTTTCCCCTTGTCTTGGCCCCTCCCAGTCATGGCTCCTCCCCCTGTCTGGGCTCCTCCCCCTCTGGTTCTGCTCCTTGCGTGATCCAAAGCTTTTTTATTCGCAGCTTTTTCCACCAACGATTTTCTCTTTCTCGGCTGTTTAGCAGGAGGAGGCAAATAAACCGAGCCGGGTCGGGAAATCCTTTCTGCATTTTCTCAGCCATGTTTGCCTTCTGAGTTTCTTCTTCACTACTTTGTATTTTCGTCCTAACACGCTGTTTATATGCAGGGTGTGGCTATCAGGTATGCGCTGCTGGAGGGGGAGGAGGGGAGCCGGGAGAAGAAGCTACGAAATATAAGAAATGAACAACTCCATTTGGGTCGGAACGTTTGGATTGGTCAGAGTTTTTACAGGTTTACAGTAAACTGAGGGGTCTAACTATATTTCTTATTGATCATGATTACAGAATGTATAGACTACTATCAGGACGAGGAACCACTTCACCCAGAGGAACATGTCTCTCAGCAACATTACGTACTGGAGATTTAAGAAGTGAGGAGGGAGAGTAATTAAACACTTTCTCTCCAGTTTTGCACAAACATTGTTACTGAGGTCTCCTTGTTGCTCTGCCTTAGTCTCACAGGTTGTAGAAGAACAGATAATAACAACATGGGGAATCAAACACAAGTCGGATGCAAACACGTATGAATCTCAGATAGAGGAGAACCAGCCCAGTTGCAGGTTTTTTAACTCTCAAAAAGAGACTCTACTGTTGCACAAGAAAGACAACAGGAAATACATCTCAAAACAAACAGTGGATGCTGCTCGTTTGAACCCTGGATGAGTGTGGAATGTGGAAAGTCTATTAATATCACTCTTAGCGACTTGCTAATCACGACATTAATTGTTATATATGTCCAGGGTAGGCAACTAGACGTGGGGCCAAAATCTTTCAGACCAACTGAAAGGCCAGAATGGCGTTTTCACAGCTAAAACATGTCTTTTACGACTAAATTCTGTTGTATTTCATTGTAATTATACATTTATTTATAAATTATATTTAAATAAACCTGTAAAACATGTTATTTGTACACTGTTTGTGTTATATTTTTAACATGGTGTGAGCTCTACTGTCCTTTACTGTCCAGTTGTAGATTAAGGAAAGTGGTTCAGGGAGAAGTGGAAATTGAACCTTACACCTGGTTGCTTTACCAGGTGAACTAAACACCTATATGAGCATTCAGCTTTAAGACAACGATTATTTTCCTCGTCTTCATTTTCACCTTCAATATTTTTAAGTAAATGTAAAATAAAAAAATAAATAAATACAAAAAAGCCCCCCCCCCTCCACCACCACCACTGCCCACACACACACACACACACACACACACACACACACACACACACACACACACCAGCCTCCTGCATGACTGCGTTTCCATTAAAAGCTGGGATTCCCATCAGCCTTGTGAGGTGTGAGCACAGACACACCGTAAGTCAGACTCATTATGTCAGACGGTCCTGGCTTCTCAACAACACGCATGTTTGTGTCTCGCTGCTCTTTCAGACCAGTGCAGGAGCCTCAATCGGATCCGTGCATCGTGGTCCTGATGGTGCAGAAACCTGACGAATGGATGGGCAACTCAGATCCGGGAGGATGGTCATGTGACCAGGAGATGAACAGCAGTAACTGCAGGTCAGAAGACACGCTGCTTATGTCGTATAAAAGAGATTTTCCTTCAGATTTCATCAGTGAGATGTTGAGTAGACGTTAATGAAGCTCCGCTTCCTGTTTCTGCTCCAAGATACAGCCTCATGAGCAGTTTCTGCCAGACCGACAGAAGTCTGGTTCTGGTTCTGATGCAGGTTTTCCCTCCTGGTTCAGGTCCTGATGGAGGTTTTCCTCCCTGGTTCTGGTCCTGATGGAGGTTTTCCTCCCTGGTTCTGGTTCTGGTCCTGATGGAGGTTTTCCTCCCTGGTTCTGGTTCTGGTCCTGATGGAGGTTTTCCTCCCTGGTTCTGGTTCTGGTCCTGATGGAGGTTTTACTCCCTGGTTCAGGTCCTGATGGAGGTTTTCCTCCCTGGTTCTGGTTCTGGTCCTGATGGAGGTTTTCCTCCCTGGTTCTGGTTCTGGTCCTGATGGAGGTTTTCCTCCCTGGTTCTGGTTCTGGTCCTGATGGAGGTTTTCCTCCCTGGTTCTGGTTCTGGTCCTGATGGAGGTTTTCCTTCCTGGTTCTGGTTCTGGTCCTGACAGAGGTTTTCCTTCCTGGTTCTGGTCCTGACAGAGGTTTTCCTCCCTGGTTCTGGTTCTGATGGAGGTTTTCCTTCCTGGTTCTGGTCCTGATGGAGGATTTCCTCTCTGGTTCTGGTCCTGGTGGAGGTTTTCCAGACTGAACTGGACCTAACTGGACTGAACTGGACTGAACCGGACTGTAAAAGTGGGGTTGTGTGTTGTTGTGAATCAGGGCTGTATAAATAAAGCTGAATTGAATTGTGTATGTGAAACAGGAAGTTGCTGTGATTGGCTAATAAAAAACGTGTTTCATCTCAGCTTCTAGCACCTCCCACCTTCACAGCTCTTCTCTTCTCAAGCACATCTCTGATGCTCCTCATCTGCAACTCAGTTTCCATGACAACCAGCTAATGCCAGCTGTCATCTCTCAGACCCAATCTGCACGTTGGAAACGTGGTTAACGACATGGCAGCAGCTTCCTCCTGGTCTCACCTGTCTGTCTTCAGGCCATCTTCCCTTCCAGCAGCTCTCGCGTGTTTTCAGCAGCCCGCGCCAAACTGTCAGCCATTAGGGCCTCCTCCAAGCTCCTCCTGGCCTGGGACACCTTCACTTCCTGCTCCCTGGAGGCACACATACAGATTACTCTGTTATGCTTTGTTTACAGTCTATCAGGCAACATCCAGAACACAGTGAAATAGAAACATGAAGCACTAGTTCAAATGATCAAAGCCTCAAGGACACGTATAAATCTCTCAAACACACAACACAGAGTTCACATTGTGTAAACATCGCATAAACATCGCCTGGAAGTCACGTAAACATATAAATATCACGTAAACATATAAACATCACATAACCACATAAACATCACGTAAACATATAAACATCACGTAAACATATAAACATCACATAACCACATAAACATCACGTAAACACATAAACATCACGTAAGCATATAAACATCACATAACCACATAAACATCACGTAAACATATAAACATCATGTAAACATATAAACATCACATAACCACATAAACATCACGTAAACATATAAACATCACGTAAACATATAAACATCACGTAAACATATAAACATCACATAACCACATAAACATCACATAACCACATAAACATCACGTAAACATATAAACATCACGTAAACATATAAACATCACATAACCACATAAACATCACGTAAACATATAAACATCACGTAAACATATAAACATCACGTAAACATATAAACATCATGTAAACATATAAACATCACATAACCACATAAACATCACGTAAACATATAAACATCATGTAAACATATAAACATCACATAAACATATAAACATCACGTAAACATATAAACATCATGTAAACACATAAACATCACATAAACATATAAACATCACGTAAACACATAAACATCACATAAACATCACGCTAACACATAAACATCACGTAAACACATTAACATCACGCTAACACATAAACATCACGTAAAGACATAAATATCACGTGAACATATAAACATCACATAAACACATAAACATCACGTAAACACATAAACATCACATAAACACATAAACATCACATAAACACATAAACATCACGTAAACACATAAACATCATGTAAACACATAAACATCACGTAAACACATAAACATCACGTAAACACATAAACATCACGTAAACATATAAACATCACGTAAACACATAAACATCTCGTAAACACATAAACATCACATAAACATCACACTAACACATAAAAATCACGTAAACACATAAACATCACATAAACATCACGCTAACACATAAACATCACGTAAACACATTAACATCACGCTAACACATAACATCACGTAAACACATAAACATCACATAAACACATAAACATCACATAAACATCACACTAACACATAAACATCACGTAAACACATAAACATCACATAAACATCAGGCTAACACATAAACATCACGTAAACACATAAACATCACATAAACATCAGGCTAACACATAAACATCACGCTAACACATAAACATCACGTAAACACATTAACATCACGCTAACACATAAACATCACGTAAACACATAAACATCACATAAACACATAAACATCACATAAACATCACACTAACACATAAACATCACGTAAACACATAAACATCACATAAACATCAGGCTAACACATAAACATCACGTAAACACATTAACATCACGCTAACACATAAACATCACATAAACACATAAACATCACATAAACACATAAACATCACATAAACACATAAACATCACGTAAACACATGAACATCACGTGAACATATAAACATCACGTAAACACATAAACATCACTTAAACATATAAACATCACGTAAACATCACATTACATAAAAAAAAAAAAACATTAACATCACGCTAACACATAAACATCCCGTAAACTCATAAATGTCACTTAAATATCGCCTGGAAGTCACGTGAACATATAAACATCGCGTAAACATATAAACATCACATTAACACATAAACATCACGTAAACATATAAACATCACATAAACATATGAACATCACGTAAATATTGCCTGGAAGTCACGTAAACATATAAACATCACGTAAACATCGCCTGGAAGTCACGTAAACATATAAACATCACGTAAGTATATAAACATCACGTAAATATATAAACATCATGTAAACATCGCCTGGAAGTCACATAAACATATAAACATCACGTAAACATATAAACATCATGTAAATATATAAACATCGCATAAACATATAAACATCACGTAAATATTGCCTGGAAGTCACGTAAACATATAAACATCACGTAAACATCGCCTGGAAGTCACGTAAACATATAAACATCACGTAAGTATATAAACATCACGTAAATATATAAACATCATGTAAACATCGCCTGGAAGTCACATAAACATATAAACATCACGTAAACATATAAACATCATGTAAATATATAAACATCGCATAAACATATAAACATCACGTAAACTTTTGTTTTATTTAAACATTTACTTCTGTCTTCAGTTGGTGAACTTTCTTTTTGTTAATTTGTTCGAATTAAATTTAGTTAATCTTATGTTAACTATTCTATTTATGTTTATTTATCTATATATTTGTGAGTGTCTGTACTTGGGTTTGGTTTAGTCCTCTTTAGGTTATTGAATGTTGGTTTTCTGACAGTCAATAGGCTGAGGAACCAGGTCTGGGTCTCCAGACGTCTCAGATAAGAGTTTTCTTCATGACTGTCAGACTCGCTCAGTCCTGCACTCCAGAGTTCATCTTGTGTTGGAGAAATATTCCAGAAACAACCAAACATCCGTCAGACATATTGATCAGCAGTTCTCCTGCCACGATTAACCCGCTGCTCTCCCAGACAATGATTTAAAACAGAAATAAAAGACATTTTTCTCTTCCTGCACAGAAAAAAAAATCAGTAGATACGTCTGTGAGAATGAAAGCTCGCCTTTAACTGGCTTTTGTTCTAAGAGAATGAAGGAAAACTAAAGCAATGTGTGAGGAAGAGGAAGAGGAGGAGGAGGAGGAGGAAGGAGAGCAGTTTAGGATGAAAAGCACATTCAGCTGTAAAGACGGGAGGGATGAGAAGAAAATGGGAAATGGAGAGGAGATAAGAGGATGAAGGGAAAGAGCTGGGAACCAGTAGCTGATATGAGTGAAGATGGAAGGGGTGGAGGGGTGAGCTGAAGATGGAAAACCAGAGGTGAAGATGGAAAAACAAAAGGAAGGAGGGATGGATAAATGATGGAGCAAAGGAGGAGGAGGAGGGAGGATGTAGAGAGATATGGAAGGATGGTGGAAGGGAAGAGGAGGGGTTCAGGACTCTGCAGTCACGTCTTCGGTCAGCTGGACACACACAGAAACACACACAGTAAGTTGTGTGTCGCCACAGTGCCCCCTGCTGTCCAACCGCAGGAAGTGTCCCTGTTACACCAACAGCTGGGGGGGGGTTCCTCCAGAACCAGCTGGTTCTAGAGGTCACAGCTGGTTCTGGAGGTCTCAGCTGGTTCTGGATGTCAGGATGAGGTCAGGATTCTGACTGGACCACACTGAGACCTGGTCCTCCTCAGGGGGGGTCTAACCTTTAGGTAATTGTCCTAAAATGTCCAAATCCCGGCTCCCGTATCGGTTCCTGGTGTCTGGACCGGCTCCCGTATCGGTTCCTGGTGTCTGGACCGGCTCCTGTCTCGGTTCCTGGTGTCTGGACCGGCTCCCGTCTCGGTTCCTGGTGTCTGGACCGGCTCCCGAATTGGTTCCTGCGCCAATGCTGAGTTCAGGCAGACTTTTACAGATGACATCTGGCTTGGTCTTCATCCCGTCTCTTCTCTGACATCTCTCCAGGCAGTAAAAGTTAGGCTGATGTCGACTCTTGTCTTTTGCGTTTTCCCTTCCTTTCTTCCTCGGATAATGCCGTGGTGCCTTTAAGTGTCACAGGGAGGTTTGGGGGGTTTAATGTTATATTTTGTGTGTGACCCTGAGGCCTTGTCCACATGTAGCCGGGCTTTTTAAAAACCAAACATCTTCCCCCCTCCAGCCAGGAAAAATCTTTAAATCTTCAGTAGGTAACGTTGCTCAGAGACATGTTCCTCTGGGTGAACTGGTTCCTCGTCCTGATAGTAGTCTATTCTGTCATCATGAACAATAAGAAATATAGTTAGACCCCTCAGTTTACTGTAAATCTGTAAAAACTCTGACCAATCCAAACGTTCCGACCCAAATGGAGTTGTTCATTTCTTATATTTCGTAGCTTCTTCTCCCGGCTCCCCTCCTCCCCCTCCAGCAGCGCATACCTGATAGCCACACCCTGCATATAAACAGCGTGTTAGGATGAAAATACAAAGTAGTGAAGAAGAAACTCAGAAGGCAAACATGGCTGAGAAAATGCAGGAAGGATTTCCCGACCCGGCTCGTTTTCTTGAACACAAACAGATGAACAGCAGTAAATATATAACCTCCTTGGTGGAGGGAAGAAAAAATCAAGACAGGGCCAAGACAGGGCGCCACCTTCACATCTTGCTAGTTCCCCAACATCACCTACCCCGGCTTTAATGTCTTCATCTGTCGTTGGTAGTTTATGTGGAACGGTCTCTGAGCTTGTAAAAACAAACCAACAAAAGTGCCTGGACAACAGATAACGCCATCACAGCTCTAAGGAGGTCCCTGCTGGTGTAAAAGACTTCATGTGTTCAGTAAGCGCTGCGCCTACGGTTTTATTTTGTAAAGGCCAGACAGGAAGTCTGCGCTGTGTTGTTAGTGAAAGGATGGGGTGAGTGGGAGGGGTTGGTAACGCTTTAGATATACCGATGAATCAAGTGCTGAATTCTTAAGTCTCTGCACTGTCCGTTGCCCGGGAGGATCACGAGCCGCGTTTTGCCGGGTCCCAGCTCCTGAGAAGTGGCTGGGCCTCAGCCCGACACGACACAAGCTTCATGTTATGCTGGGAAGCAAAATATTTCTGGTTTTTCCTCCTGGTGATGCTTCAGAGCAGCGTCTCCAGTTAGCCTTCTCCAGCCAGCAGAAGACCATGACTCTTGTCTCTTTCTCTCTTTAATATTCTTGTCTCTTTGCTGAATCAGCGATGTTGTGTGTTCAAACAGCCAGATCCTTATTATACCACGAAGCCAAACGTTACGCCGTGTCCTGGATGTAACTGTAACTGTTTCGTGTCGGTTTCTCAGTCTCAGGACGCTGCTGGGCAGCAACAGTTCTAGAAATGCACATGATAGATGTCACTGTGTCATCAAACATATCCGGGACGCCAAGTTTTAATGTCAGAATGTTACAGACTGCGTCTTTAAAACCAATTTCTGCTGGATACAGAAGAAGAAAACAAAGATGGGACTGTTTCATCCAAATTCTGCGTCTGTTACGTACATAATTTGGTGCATTTTCAAGGGGCTTAGCTATCGGTCACTTGATGCAGGAAACAATAAAACTACCGGAAACCACCAGGGGCAGTGTTGAGTTGTACAGCTGACACACAACCAAAAAAGAAGAAGAAGACAGGAAGAAGACAACGCAGAAGCCACCAAATGAAAAGCTCCCGGAGAAGATGCAGAGGAAGTTGAGAGCAGCAAAAAAACACTGTAGTTTTCTTCTTCTGGTGTTTTTAGACGGTTGTAAACAACTTTGTTTCCCGCCACCAACCGGTGTCAGAACGTAGAAGTGAGCTCTGAACTCAGCACTGCCCCCTAGTGGATCAGCTGACTCAACAGCGTTAAAGACGTGTGGAAATATGAGGACAATGTCTCAGACGGACAACCAGGTTCACGTAATGAAGCGAGCAGAAAAGACCTTCAGAAGAAACTGATGGAAGAAGCAGGGAGCAAAAGCACAAAGAGCTGCAGATGGTGATCACACACACACACACACACACACATCCAGAGTCGCCGTTTTTCTTCCTGCAGGTAATCGTTCCTAATTCAGTTGAAATAAGTGATGCGTGTGTGAACACATGATCAGGGTTAACTTCAGGAGGTCTGATCAGAGTTCCAAGCAGACATGTTGCCGTGGAAGCGGGATTAAAACCACGTAATTTTTCCTGATTTAAAGTGAAGCGGACTCATGGAGGAAAGAAGACGGTCCAGAGTCTTACCGGATCTGCTCATCTGTAACGGTGAATGCCTTGCAGAGCGGCTGCGACGTGTTGAGCCAGACGGCCGGGTTCTTCTCTGCAGCCGCCGTCGTCTGTCCCGTGATGGGGGCGGAGCTCATGTGCAGGGCACTGGCGATGGCGGACAGCAGAGTGTCATGGCTGGGGTCTGGACCCACACCTGCAGCAGCGGCGAGAGTGGGAGGGGTTAGACATCAGCTTGCAGAGCAGCGAGGTGGTGATGATGATGATGAAGGGCGCTTACCCTGCAGACCTTTTGGCAGGTCCATGCTACGTAGGACTTGCTCCGAGACGTCTGATGACCGAAGACCTTTCAGTCGCTTCTCCCAGAACAACTAGAGACACAAAGTTCAATCTTTACACAGCAGAATCTTTATCACAGTGAGTCCAGGGGTTAAAGCAAAAAAGTTTCCGGGGGGAGGAACCACTTAAATACATCTTAATTAAGTGTTTATTTTCGTCGACAAGTTCAGACTAACACATGATACAAGCTAAAAACTGGTACCGACTAACACCTGGTACAGGCGAACACATGATACAAGCTAAAAACTGGTACCGACTAGCACCTGGTACAGGCGAACACATGATACAAGCTAAAAACTGGTACCGACTAGCACCTGGTACAGGCGAACACATGATACAAGCTAAAAACTGGTACCGACTAGCACCTGGTACAGGCGAACACATGATACAAGCTAAAAACTGGTACCGACTAGCACCTGGTACAGGCGAACACATGATACAAGCTAAAAACTGGTACCGACTAGCACCTGGTACAGGCGAACACATGATACAAGCTAAAAACTGGTACCGACTAACACCTGGTACAGGCGAACACATGATACAAGCTAAAAACTGGTACCGACTAGCACCTGGTACAGGCGAACACATGATACAAGCTAAAAACTGGTACCGACTAACACCTGGTACAGGCGAACACATGATACAAGCTAAAAACTGGTACCGACTAGCACCTGGTACAGGCGAACACATGATACAAGCTAAAAACTGGTACCGACTAACACCTGGTACAGGCGAACACATGATACAAGCTAAAAACTGGTACCGACTAACACCTGGTACAGGCGAACACATGATACAAGCTAAAAACTGGTACCGACTAACACCTGGTACAGACTAACACATGATACAAGCTAAAAACTGGTACAGGCTAACACCTGGTACAGACTAACACATGATACATGCTAAAAACTGGTACAGGCTAACACCTGGTACAGGCGAACACATGATACAAGCTAAAAACTGGTACCGACTAACACCTGGTACAGACTAACACATGATACATGCTAAAAACTGGTACCGACTAACACCTGGTACAGGCGAACACATGGTACAAGCTAAAAACTGGTACCGACTAACACCTGGTACAGGCGAACACATGATACAAGCTAAAAACTGGTACCGACTAACACCTGGTACAGGCGAACACATGATACAAGCTAAAAACTGGTACAGGCTAACACCTGGTACAGACTAACACATGATACATGCTAAAAACTGGTACAGGCTAACACCTGGTACAGGCGAACACATGATACAAGCTAAAAACTGGTACCGACTAACACCTGGTACAGACTAACACATGATACAAGCTAAAAACTGGTACAGGCTAACACCTGGTACAGACTAACACATGATACATGCTAAAAACTGGTACAGGCTAACACCTGGTACAGGCGAACACATGATACAAGCTAAAAACTGGTACCGACTAACACCTGGTACAGACTAACACATGATACATGCTAAAAACTGGTACAGGCTAACACCTGGTACAGACTAACACAATACAAGCTAAAAACTGGTACAGGCTAACACCTGGTACAGATTAACACTCCACGCCATGTTGCTGATGTAGTGTAAAGAGGAGGGAAATTTCCGAGAAATTTCCAGAGCAAAAGCATGGTGGAGATAAACGTGTCTGTGGAGGGAAATGCCTACAGATGTAAGTACGAAGTTACTCCGTTATTATTTTAATGTAGCAGCATGCTACCGATCTAATCTTTCAATGACGACAGTTATGGATCCGATCATTTATTTGAGGCTGCGGTTAGCGACTCAGTAGAGTCAGCACACGTAAGCACACCTCCACCCTCCACCCTCCACCCTCACCTCCACATCACCCTAACCTCCACCCTCAGACCCTCCACCCTCAGACCCTCCACCCTCCACCCTCAGACCCTCCACAGTCCACCCTCCACCCTCCACCCTCAGACCCTCCACCCTCCACCCTCAGACCCTCCACCCTCAGACCCTCCACAGTCCACCCTCCACCCTCAGACCCTCCACCCTCCACCCTCAGACCCTCCACCCTCAGACCCTCCACCCTCCACCCTCAGACCCTCCACCCTCCCTGTGTCGCTGCTTCACCTGTCTGGGCTGCTCGGTGGCTCTCTGCAGGTCGGCCTTCACCTTGTTGCCGGGGTGGTTCGTAACCTTGGTAACAGGCTGTTTAAAGATGGAGGCGGTCTGTCTGATGGGGAGGGTGGTGTTCAGGTCTGGTTTCCCTCCCTGGAGAAGACAAAGTGTTGATAGAGTTGGTCCTTTAGCTTCATTTACATCTGCAGGTGGGGGGATTCTGTGATGCAATATGTCCTGCCGCCATCATCTTCATCATCGTCATCATCATCATCATTATCATCGTCATCATTATCATCGTCATCATCATCGTCGTCGTCATGCTGCTGCTGCTAGGAGTGTGTGTGTGTGTGTTATAAACATGGTGTGTGCTGCTGCTTGTCACACATCACCTGAGAAACCACATTTCCTATCGCTGCCCTTCAGCAGCTTTCCAGGAAGACAAACCAGACAAGCGTCCTCAAGGCGCCGCACGACGGTTCGCACATCTGGTCCTCGTCCATCCGGTCCTCGTCCATCCTGTCTTCATCCATCCTGTCCTTGTCCATCAGGTCTTTGTCCATTCGGTCCTCGTCCATCCGGTCTTCGTCCATCCGGTCCTCGTCCATCAGGTCTTCATCCATCCGGTCCTCGTCCATCCGGTCTTCGTCCATCAGGTCTTCGTCCATCAGGTCCAAGTCCATCTTGTCCTCGTCCATCCGGTCTTCGTCCATCCGGTCTTCGTCCATCCTGTCCTCGTCCATCCGGTCCTCGTCCATCCTGTCCTCGTCCATCCGGTCCTCGTCCATCCTGTCCTCGTCCATCCTGTCCTCGTCCATCAGGTCTTCGTCCATCTTGTCCTCGTCCATAAGGTCTTTGTCTATCAGGTCTTCGTCCATCCTGTCCGCGTCCACCCGGTCCTCGTCCATCCGGTCCTCGTCCATCCAGTCCTCGTCCATCTGGTCCTTGTCCATCCGGTCCTCGTCCATCCGGTCCTCGTTCATCCGGTCCTCGTCCATCTGGTCCTTGTCCATCCGGTCCTCGTTCATCCGGTCCTCGTCCATTCGGTCCTCGTTCATCAGGTCCTCGTCCATCAGGTCCTCGTCCATCCGGTCCCAGTCCATCAGGTCCGAGGCTATCTGTTCCTTGTCCATCCGATCCTCGTCCATCCGATCCTCGTCCATCAGGTCCTCGTCCATCCAGTCCTCGTCCATCTGGTCCTTATCCATCCGGTTCTCATTCATCCGGTCCTCGTCCATCTGGTCCTCGTCCATTCGGTCCTCGTCCATCAGGTCCTCGTCCATCAGGTCCTCGTCCATCCTGTCCTAGTTCATCAGGTCCGAGGCTATCTGTCCCTTGTCCATCCAATCCTCGTCCATTCGGTCCTCGTCCATCAGGTCCTAGTCCATCCGGTCCCAGTCCATCAGGTCCGAGGATATCTGTTCCTTGTCCATCCGATCCTTGTCCATCCGATCCTTGTCCATTCGGTCCTCATCCATCCGGTCCTAGTCCATCCGGTCCTCGTCCATTCGGTCCTCGTCCATCAGGTCCACGTCCATCCTGTCCTAGTTCATCAGGTCCGAGGCTATCTGGTCCTTATCCATCCGGTTCTCATTCATCCGGTCCTCGTCCAGCTGGTCCTCGTCCATCAGGTCCTCGTCCATCCGGTCTTCGTCCATTCGGTCCTCGTCCATTTGGTCCTCGTCCTTCCTGTCCTCGTCCATCAGGTCCTCGTCCATCCTGTCCTAGTTCATCAGGTCCGAGGCTATCTGTTCCTTGTCCATCCGATCATCGTCCATCCGATCCTCGTCCATCAGGTCCTCGTCCATCCGGTCCCAGTCCATCTGGTCCTTGTCCATCCGGTTCTCGTTCATCCGGTCCTCGTCCATCCTGTCCTCGTCCATCCGGTCCTCGTCCATCCTGTCCTAGTTCATCAGGTCCGAGGCTATCTGTTCCTTGTCCATGCGGTCTTCGTCCATTCGGTCCTCGTCCATTTGGTCCTCGTCCATCAGGTCCTCGTCCATCCGGTCCCAGTCCATCAGGTCCGAGGCTATCTGTTCCTTGTCCATCCGATCCTCGTCCATCAGGTCCTCGTCCATCCGGTCCTCGTCCATCTGGTCCTTGTCCATCCGGTCCTCGTCCATCCGGTCCTCGTCCATCCTGTCCTCGTCCATCCGGTCCTCGTCCATCCTGTCCTAGTTCATCAGGTCCGATGCTATCTGTTCCTTGTCCATCCGGTCCTTGTCCATTCGGTCCTCGTCCATCAGGTCCAAGTCCATCCGGTCCTCGTCCATCCGGTCCTCGTCCATCCGGTCTTCGTCCATCTTGTCCTCGTCCATCTTGTCCTCGTCCATCAGGTCTTTGTCCATCAGGTCTTCGTCCATCCAGTCCTCGTCCATCTGGTCCTTATCCATCCGGTCCTCGTCCATCTGGTCCTCGTCCATTCGGTCCTAGTCCATCAGGTCCTCGTCCATCCGGTCTTCGTCCATTCGGTCCTCGTCCATTTGGTCCTCGTCCATCAGGTCCTCGTCCATCCTGTCCTAGTTCATCAGGTCCGAGGCTATCTGTTCCTTGTCCATCCAATCCTCGTCCATCCGGTCCTCGTCCATTCGGTCCTCGTCCATCAGGTCCTAGTCCATCCGGTCCCAGTCCATCAGGTCCGAGGATATCTGTTCCTTGTCCATCCGATCCTTGTCCATTCGGTCCTCGTCCATCCGGTCCTAGTCCATCCGGTCCTCGTTCATCCGGTCCTCGTCCATCTGGTCCTTGTCCATCCGGTCCTCGTTCATCCGGTCCTCGTCCATTCGGTCCTCGTCCATCAGGTCCTCGTCCATCAGGTCCTCGTCCATCCGGTCCCAGTCCATCAGGTCCGAGGCTATCTGTTCCTTGTCCATCCGATCCTCGTCCATCCGATCCTCGTCCATCCGATCCTCGTCCATCAGGTCCTCGTCCATCCGGTCCTCGTCCATCAGGTCCTCGTCCATCCGGTCTTCCTCCATTCGGTCCTCGTCCATTTGGTCCTTGTCCATCAGGTCCTCGTCCATCCTGTCCTAGTTCATCAGGTCCGAGGCTATCTGTTCCTTGTCCATCCGGTCCTTGTCCATTCGGTCCTCGTCCATCAGGTCCAAGTCCATCCGGTCCCAGTCCATCAGGTCCGAGGCTATCTGTTCCTTGTCCATCCGATCCTTGTCCATTCTGTCCTTGTCCATTCGGTCCTCGTCCATCTGGTCCTCGTCCATTCGGTCCTCGTCCATTCGGTCCTCGTTCATCCGGTCCTCGTCCATCCGGTCCTCGTCCATCTGGTCCTTGTCCATCCGGTCCTCGTTCATCCGGTCCTCGTCCATTCGGTCCTCGTCCATCCTGTCCTAGTTCATCAGGTCCGAGGCTATCTGTTCCTTGTCCATCCGGTCCTTGTCCATTCGGTCCTCGTCCATCAGGTCCAAGTCCATCCGGTCCCAGTCCATCAGGTCCGAGGCTATCTGTTCCTTGTCCATCCGATCCTTGTCCATCTGATCCTTGTCCATTCAGTCCTCGTCCATCCGATCCTCGTCCATCAGGTCCTCGTCCATCCGGTCCTCGTCCATCTGGTCCTTGTCCATCCGGTTCTCGTTCATCCGGTCCTCGTCCATCCTGTCCTCGTCCATCCGGTCCTCATCCATCCTGTCCTAGTTCATCAGGTCCGAGGCTATCTGTTCCTTGTCCATGCGGTCTTCGTCCATTCGGTCCTCGTCCATTTGGTCCTCGTCCATCAGGTCCTCATCCATCCGGTCCCAGTCCATCAGGTCCGAGGCTATCTGTTCCTTGTCCATCCGATCCTCGTCCATCCTGTCCTCGTCCATCAGGTCCTCGTCCATCCGGTCCTCGTCCATCTGGTCCTTGTCCATCCGGTCCTCGTCCATCCGGTCCTCGTCCATCCTGTCCTCGTCCATCCTGTCCTCGTCCATCTGGTCCTCGTCCATCCAGTCCTCGTCCATCAGGTCCGAGTCCATCAGGTCCGAGTCCATCCGGTCCGAGTCCATCCGGTCCTAGTCCATCAGGTCCGAGTCTATCCGGTCCGAGTCCATCCGGTCCTCATCCATCCGGTCCTCGTCCATCCGGTCCTCATCCATCCGGTCCGAGTCCATCCGGTCCGAGTCCATCAGGTCCGAGTCTATCAGGTCCGAGTCTATCCGGTCCTCGTCCAGGGAGGAGCCTAAAAAGAAGAAAGTTCTGCCAGCAGGAGGTGCAGCAGGCTTTAGTCCTACCTCTTCCTCCGTCCCGTTTCTTCCACATCAGACTGGTAAATGACTTTGCAATGACATAACAAGACCAGGTCTGACTGGAACCAGACAAGACAAGACAAGACTGGACCAGTCAGACCTGAAACAGCAACAGGTCATAATCTAGAAAAGTACAGGACAGGTAGTGCAACTCAAACCACAGTTGACTTTCCACAGAATGAAAACGAATCTGAAAACACCCAAATGGCAGAGGACCCAGAGACCTCTTGCCAAAACAAGACCAGAGACAGGAGGTCCAGAAGGGTTCCAGTTCTACTTGTGAACCCAGATGTGAGGTAAATGAATAAGTTCCAAACCTGGAACATATGAGAGCGGCTAAAGTTTGACTTTCCTCAGCCAACCTGTTGAGCGGCTGACCTGCTGCAGGAAGAGCTCATGTTAATCTGATAATCTGATAACCCCCACCCACCACCCCCACCCTGGCTCCAACAGGTTTCTGTCCATCATCCTACCTTTGCCAGGCTGAGCGGGTCATGTCGCAATCTCTGTTTGCTCTTCTGCAGCTTTCCAGGCATCATCTTCCCCGTGCGGAAGTCAAAACATGCCAGATCCACCGTGTTTCCAAGGTAACGGGACAGCTGAGGCTTACTCCTAAACTTCTTCCCTGTGGGACTGAGGGAGAGGAAAAGGCAGATGTTGAAATGAACATGTTGAAATGTTGATCTTTTAACACAACCATCTGGAGGGTTTGCAGAGAACGATCTGAAAAAGAAAATATCCATCCTGCTGTGGATCAACGCTGCTGGTGTCATGCTGAAGGAGATTCCAGCTGATCATGTTTTCCCCTAAAATTACAGCCCTTCAGCAAATGTTTAAAAATGTAAACTAGCCTGTAAAAGCAGAAGCCTTTACTCCCAGTCAGCTGCAGACGTCCCGTTTCCATGGAGACGAGACGTTTCCATGCGGACAAGACGCTTCCGTGGAGACGTGACGTTTCCATGGAAACGTGATGTCTGCGAGTGACTGGGAGAGCAACCAGAAGTTTGCAGAAATAACACATAGATCAGCAGTGACCTTTTCTCATCTGCACATCATTCTTTTACTTTTGAAACACACACACACCGTTTCCATGTTTCCACACGTCTTCCTGCTACTATCTACATGCTATCCTCACTGCAGCACCTCCACCTCAGCTGCATCCCAAACGTCTTCTTGGCTTTATTCCAGCCATAGAGGATCATTATTTTCCTGCTTTTCTCATCACTTGTTGATCTTTGGCTGCTCCTGATTGGACGTTACCGTCAGTTTAAGCTCTCTGATTGGTGGAAAGTCTGACAGGAAGTGTCTTCATCATCATGTCCAGGTGAAAATAGAGGTCTCTTAGCAACATAGTAGTGATGGTGATGAAGATGTGATAAATAATGGTGGATTTACCATCTAGAGTCTCTGAATAAACACTACATGTTATGTGTAAGAAGGCGGTTTGGATGAGGAGGTTGGCCTGGTACCAGAAGATGGTTCTGATGGCGAGTGTACAGTAGAGCTGCACAATTAATCGTTAAAAAAATGTCGCAATCTCGATTCATACTCTTATACAATCTCATTTTCAAATGATGACTATTAAAAACAAAAAAACCATGAATGCACCACATTTCGAACTGGGACATCATCTGCATAAAATCAAGCGCTCCCTCTTTCTCCCTCAACAAATGACAACGGCGGATCCTTACACCACGCGACTCAGATGCCGGCTGGTAGGAAAACAACTTGGCGACTTTCCAAACTCCCATGGCGATTTTTTTTGTTAAAAGCGACAAGCGACAAATCCAGCGACTTTTACTGGAGTTACTGGAGACGTTTCTGGTGTTTTGGCGACTGACTTATAAGCACATATTGTTTAGCAGTGACTGTCAGGAATAAGCAGTGGGCACCTCTCCCCATCATAAAGCACTCCCAGCCGGTCAGAGGAGCGGAGAGGACACCTGCACAAGTCCACGTTCACAGTCACAATGAATAGTGCATGTGCAAATCCACCGCTGATCCCAGCCTGGCTTACAGAGTGGGATGTAAACTAACATCATTTCTGTTGTCTCCGTTTGGTCCATTTAGATTGTTAATGTCCAGTTTAAACTGTCTGTCCAGCAAGTAATTTGGGGGGCCCATGGAGGCATTCACATTATTGAGATCCAGTTCGGCCATTTTTATTATTATTCCGCCAAACTCTGGCGCGTTACTCCACCTGCGCCATTCAGGTCACTTTAACCGTTCACTTCCTAATCCCTGCAGCTCCTTCATGAGAAGTGTGCTATGACTTTTGTCATTTCAAATCTTTGTAGTTTTTGAGATATTTAGCATTTTGTAAAAAAATAATTCAGCCTTGTAGTTGGATGAAAGTCCTTCCAACCAAATGTGGATTGGACCTTGCAAAAATTCAGCACAGCGATTGGTCGGTTTTTGCATAATGAGCTGAAAACTGCTTCAACAGGGGTTCGGAGCTCTGCACCAGTTTGCAGTGTTCGCTTCGTCTTGGCCCCAGTCTCCATTGTCTTTCTTGCGAAATGTTTGAAATGCTACTCCTCCTACACCGTTTGTCTCACTTCAACCATTCAAGTATCAAACCCTTCAGCCCATTCAGGAGATATGTTCTACCACTTTTGGTCTTTGTAACATTTAAACTTTTCAAGTTATTCAAGTTTTTGTAAATTTTTAAAAATCCGTCCCTGTGATTGGACAAAACAGAATTCAGCTCAGCCATTGTTCCATTTTCTGCAACGGTACACAGGTACGCATTGGTATACAAGGCAAGGGTTCAAATCCAGGCTTAACCATTGTGCACCATGATGGTATAGTGGTTGATGCCCATGGAGTGCTGCACACTGGCCCATTGAAGACCTTTGACCTCAGCTTCAAACTGTGTGTTTAAATGCATGGATGGGTTGCACAAACATGTTAAAGTTAGTGTGATGTCTGTCTTCAAAAATTGAACCAAGTGTTTGTTTGGTTTAGCAAATTGTTCATATATGACAGTTTAATACTAATAATATTAATACTGCAGATGACAATAATTATTAATATTATATTTAGTATTCCATTCTAGGTTGCGCCGTCTGTTGGCAGCAAATTGTAGTAGCTCTGACTTGATATCTTGATTTTTTTTAAGTACAAACTCTTCTCACATTGATATTACCTCAATTTAGGTCGTTTTTTTCCTGAGTATTTCATGCCAGTTCAGAAGGTGTGCTGCAAGGAAGATTTTTCTGCATATTTTTGGCTCTTTCAAGACTTGTTATGATGAGTCTCTATGCCAACGAAAGACTTGTTTACAATCGGGATCAACTGATTGACCTCTCCCAAATCAGGATTATCAGCGAAACAACACATCAAATCCTGATCCTGAGTTGAAAAGAAAGAGAAGAGGATGCAGAGGGAGAGTCAGAGAGCGGAGAGAAAGCCATGGAGATTAAAACCATATTTACCAATTGTCTTAATGGGTAATGTGAGATCGCTAGCTAACAGAACGGACGAGCTGGAGATGCTAACAAGGTCTCAGAAAGAATACAGAGAGTGCAGTATTATGTGCTTCACCGAGACATGGCTGCATGAACACATCCCTGACTGTAATGTGTCTGTACCGGGCTTTAAAACGGTCCGTGCAGACCGCAGTAGACAACACAGCGGAAAGCTAAAGGGTGGTGGAATTGCAGTGCTGGTTAACCAGCGTTGGTGTCATCCTGGACATGTTACTGTCAAGGAGAAGATATGCACAAGGGACATGGAACTGTTAGCTGTGAGCTTCCGTCCATATTATTTACCCAGAGAGTTTACCTGTGTTATTCTGGTAGCGGTTTATATAATACCTGGTACCGCACCAGACACAGCCTGTGACATCATCAGCTCCGTCGTTGCTCGGCTACAAACACAGCATCCAAACTCATTCATGGCGATCTCTGGAGACTTCAACAACGTCTCCCTCTCTGCAACTCTACCAACATTCCAGCAGTTTGTCAGCTGCTCCACCAGAGAAAATAAGATCTTGGACTTATTTTATGCAAATATGAATAATGGATCCAGTTGTTCTGCCCTGCCTCCTTTAGGAAGATCTGACCATAATCTGGTTCTTCTCACTTCCACCTACAAGCCCATCGTTCAGCAGCAACCAGTCATCACAAAGACTATCAAAATCTGGTCTGCTGAAGCTGAAGATGCTCTCCACCTCCACCTTGTTTGTCTCCTGCAATCAGGTTAAGAAGCAACTTGAGAAACTGAACCAGAACAAGGCTGCAGGTCCAGATGGTGTCAGTCCCAGAGTTCTCAAGACCTGCTCAAAACAACTATGTCCGATTCTCCAGCACCTTTTCAACACCAGTCTGAGACAAAATAGAGTCCCAGTGCTGTGGAAAACCTCCTGCCTTGTTCCAGTGCCTAAAAAAACACAACCAGCTGAACCAAGTGACTACAGACCAGTTGCCCTGACATCTCACATCATGAAAGTCCTGGAGAGACTCTTACTGGCTCACCTCAACAAGCAAGTAAACACCTTTCAGGACCCATTCCAGTTTGCATATCGTAATGGACTTGGGGTTGAAGATGCCATCATATACCTGCTCCAGAGAGCACACTCTCATCTGGACCATTCAGGCAGCACTCTGAGGGTCATGTTCTTTCATTTCTCAGTGCTTTTAATACCATTCAGCCTGCTTTGTTATGTGAGAAGCTCCATAAATTCCAGGTGGATACCTCCACAACCACCTGGATCTATGACTGCCTCACAAACAGACCCCAGTTTGTGAGACTTAAAGGTTGTGTGTCTGAGATGGAGGTCAGCAGCACTGGTGCACCACAAGGAACTGTACTCTGGCCATTCCTCTTCACTCTGTACACCTCAGACTTCCAGTCCAACTCTGAGTCCTGTCATCTGCAGAAATACTCTGATGACTCTGCAGTTGTGGGGTGTATCAGGGATGGACAAGAAGCAGAGTACAGAGAACTGGTCAGTCAGTTTGTTAAATGGTGCGGTGACAATCATCTCATATTAAATAGCAGCAAAACAAAAGAGATGATTGTTGACTTCAGGAGGAAGAAGAATAAACAAAGCACTGTTTCCATCCTGGGAGAGGAGGTGGAGGTGGTGGAGGAATACAAGTATCTTGGAGTTCAGCTGGACAACAAACTGGACTGGAAATGCAACACTGACTACATCTACAAGAAAGGTCAGAGCAGACTGTACTTCTTAAGGAAGCTGAGATGGTTTAACGTCTGCACCAAGATGTTGCATATCTTCTATAAGTCTGTTGTGGAGAGTGCAGTCAGCTTTGCAGCATCTGCTAGGTTAGTAGCATCAGAACCAGAGACTTGAAGAGAATCAACAAACTGATCCAGAAAGCTGCTTCTGTGCTTGGAGTAACTCTGGAGCCGCTGGAGCTGATTGTCCAAAGAAGAATGCTGCACAAGCTGATGAAGATGATGGAGGATTCTTCACACCCTCTCCACAACACAGTGATGAAACAACAAAGTGTGTTCAGAGAGAGGCTTCTTCAGGTCCGGTGTAAGACTGAAAGATACAGAAGATCATTCCTGCCAGCAGCCATCAGCCTCCAGAACAAGACCTCCTCTAGTTAATTATCTACTACAACATTGAATTTCCTTTTGGGGATTAATAAAGTATTTTTAATTTCATTTCATTCATAGAACAGTTGTCTTTCCTGCAAAATGTTTTAAACGTTAGTCCTCCCACACTTTTTGTCTCACTTCAACCATTCAAGTATCAAACTCTTCAGCCCATTCAGGAGATATGTGCTGTGACTTTTGGTCTTTGTAAGATGTAAACTTTTCAAGTTGTTCAGCTTTTTGTCAAATTTGCAAATCATTTCCTGTGACAGAAAATGCATCTCAGCGATTGGTCCATTTTCTGCACAGGTACACAGGTACACATTGGTGTAGGAGGCATGGGTTCAAACCAGCATCAAACGTTGTGCATTTTGGTGGTATGCCATTTGTCGTACACAGAGTTCTGCATACTCTTTCTTGAAAGTCTCTAACTTTGACTTCAACTTTAGCTTTAGCTTCAACCTGTGCAGTTAAAGTGTGGACTGTCTGGACAACTAACATAATGTCTGTCTTGAAAAGTTGTACAATTAATACAAAATATTCTATTCTATTCTGCAGTCATTTAGCAGACGCTTTTATCCGAAGCGACTTACATATGAGTAAGGACAGCACAAGCACGAAATCAAACAGTCAAGGACATCGTAGGAAGGTCCTGGTGGACTGTCCAGTTAGATGCAGATCCTTCCATGAAGCGCTACAGGCTTTTTTTTTTTTTTTTTTTTACTCCCTTCCCATCCCATAATATCACCTATGTTATATAACAAATAATTAATACCATGAAGTTTGTTGCAAAGAAGTTTTCCAACTTTTCCAACAAATACAGCTATACTAAGTGTTGAAGTTCTCCTTGAAGAGCTGAGTCTTCAGCTGGGTCTTAAAAGTAGACAGGGACTCTGCAGAGCGGACAGAGTTTGGGAGATCATTCCACCATCGTGGAACAACAGAGGAAAAGAGTCTGGCTGGTGATTTAGTCCCACGTATCGGTGGTAACACGTGGCGTCTTTCACTGGTGGAACGTAGCTGTGGAGAGGGAGCGTAGGTCTGGATTAGGGAGTGAAGGTAGACGGGAGCCGTTTCAGTTATTGTTTTGTAAGCCAGAAGCAAGGCTTTAAATTTGATGCGTGCTGTGACTGGAAGCCATTGAAGAGCGATTAGCAGCGGAGTGACATGAGCCCGTTTGGGTTGGTAGAAAACCAGACGTGCTGCTGGTTCTGGATCATCTGCAGAGGTTTAACCAGCATGCAGGCAGACCTGCCAGTAGGGAACTGCAGTAATCGATGCGTGAGATGACCAGAGCCTGAACCAGAAGCTGATTCATGTGTTCTGTCAGGTACGGTCTGATTCTCTTGATGTTGTAGAGAGCATTTCGGCAGGTACGGGCAAATGAGGCAACATGGACCTTAAAGGTCAGCTGGTCATCCACCATGACTCCCAGATTCCAGGCAGCAGACGTAGAAACAAGTGTGACAGAGTCAAGCTTCACATTTAGTTACGGATGTAAGGAAGGATTGGTTGGACAGACAATGAGCTCTGTCTTGGACAGATTGAGCTGAAGGTGGCGATCCTTCATCCATGCAGAGATATCAGCAAGGCAAGATGATATTCTCATTGAGACGGTTGTGTCATCCGGAGGAAAGGAGAGGAAAAGCTGAGTGTCATCAGCGCAACAGTGATAGGAGAAGCCGTGAGAGCTTATGACTGCTCCCAAGTGAGGAGGTGTATTGTGAGAAGAGAAGAGGGCCGAGCACCGATCCCTGAGGCACCCCTGTTTTCAACTCATGTGATCTGGACACTTCTCCTCACCAGGATACTCTGAAGGATCTTCCTGAGAGGTAGGACGAGAACCAGGAGAGGACAGATCCAGAGATGCCGAGCTCAGAGAGTTTAGAGGAGAATCTGATGGTTCCCTGTGTCAAAAGCAGCAGACAGGTCCAGCAGGACCAAGACTGAGGCTTGACCAGTGGATCTGGTCCAGCAGGACCAGGACGGAGGACTGACCAGTGGATCTGGCAAGCCGGAGGGAATCGGTAACAGACAGAAGAGCAGTTTCAGTGGAATGGTCTTGCCTAAAGCCAGACTGATATGGATCAAAAAGGTTTTCATAACTGCAAGATTTGTCTGAAGACTGCACGCACTAGTAGTTTCTTAATTTGAATTTGTTTATTCAAATTAAGAAATAAATTGTGCAGAATTGAGTTTCTGCACGGTGGAACAGTGGTTAGCACTGTGGCCTCACAGCAAGAAGGTCACTGGTTCAATCCTTGGCTGGGGAGGGGTTCAGTCAGTGGCCTTTCTGTGTGGCGTTTGCATGTTCTCCCCGTGTATGCATGGGTTCTCCGGCTTCCTCCCACCGTTCTAAGACAGGCATGTTAGGTTAATTGGTTACTCTAAATTGCCCATAGGAATGAGTGTGCGCGTGAGTGGTTGTTCGTCTCTGTGTGGCTCTGCGATGGATTGGCAAGCTGGGATAGGCTCCAAACTAAACTGGTTCTCACAAATGCATCTTTTCCATTAGTATCAGCTTGTCTCAACTTAACTCGCCTCAACTCGTCTCTGCTTGGTCCAGTTTCTCTATAGTGGGCGGGGTTTGTGTGAAATCGCTGTGACGTCAGTGTTGTGCGCAACAAACAACACCAAGATGGAGGACCCAGAGGCAATCATATATCTGCTGGTTTTTAGCAACAAATTGAAAAAAGAGCGCGAGAAGTGGCTGCAAACTCGACAGATGTTTCATTTCGTGTCGCTCCATCTGGTTCGCTCTGTGTCCTCTCCGCCGCCACCAAGCAAAGAAATGTCTCCACCTCCGTATTGGACCGCAGAACAGAATTTTGTTGAGTCATTGCTTGTCACGTTATGTAATTAACTTGCGAGTTGCAGTTGCTCTTCCAGTGATGCCACTCTGACCCTGACCTCTGATTGGCCGCGCCCCTGACCAATAGTGGCATGCAGTCTGGTGACGTCACACACAACCCGACTCAGCTCGTTTCGAAACTGGGCTGAGGAGTTCTAGAAAAAGTAGCGGTAAACGGGTCCCCTCCAAACCGAGCCGAGGCTGAGACGAGCTGATACTGGTGGGAAAGGACCAAAAGACACAAACTTTCAGCTTTTACTAATCCTGATCGGACACTGTGCGATTCTAGAAATCTGACTGTCGGGGAAATGCTCCCACTGCACGACCGGGTTTGTCCCTCGCACTCTATCTGACTCTACAACATGTGTACTCATACTGTACAACTGCTGTCAGCCACCATTATTGACAACCACGACTACTTGTTGGCGTCAGTCGGCGTGTGACGGCACGACGTGCTCGAGTGTGAACAACGAAAAACAAAGGTTCCTAGTTCCTATGACAACCACAGTGTGCCTGACAACAAGATGGCGAGCAGGCAGCCAGTTGTTGCAGTTGTGTGCGCTGTCTTGTGCGCTGAAACAAAAAAAAAAGAAAACCTCTTGTTCTCTCCATAGCTCTACTAATCTCTCTTCTAGCAGCTGTGTCCACCGCACACGTCTGAAGTTGGGCTTGCCCGTCATTGTTTAAAGCTCCGCCGGTGTCTTCTGCGCAGGTGCGAACGTAGAATTGTGACGTAACACCGCTCACACTGTACGAGCGACGGCGAACATTTCTGACATGCCAGAAGTTTGATCGGGAGGTCGCAGCATCATCGTTAGAACGTAGCAGCAATTAATCCTTCCTCGTGAGTGTTCTCACACTGTATGGCTCACGACCTCCCGACGCTACCATGTTTCCACGATGACGCAGCGCGGTCTGCAACAGCAAAATCCTGGTGAAATCGCCTCAAAATCAGTGTCCGCCCGGCATTACATGTAGGTCAGTGGCTGTGTGTGCGCGCGTGTGTGTGTGCGTGTGTGTGTGTGTGTGTGTGCGCGTGTGTGTGTGCGTGTGTGTGTGTGTGTGTGTGTGTGCGTGTGTGTGTGTGTGCGTGTGTGTGTGTCATTAGTCTACAGCGTCTCCATCAGTGCCGACGATGCATTGCGTGGGTGTGAGTCTGAACCAGTTAGTGAAGACGGGGCCACTAGAGGCTTCAGGGTGTTGCTGCTTTCCAGTAAGCTGCCCTGCTGACTGGTTTCCTTACAGGAACTGATGAGTCACACTTACAGGCCAAACTGAAAGTAAACCTTCACCCTGAAAGCTTCAGCGTGTGTTCAGATGCTGTGACAGGGCCGCGGCTCTGCCGCCGATCAACAGGAAGTGAGCGCAGCCAGCGGCTCTGTGGCGTCACCACAGCCCTGCAGCCGGAGCGACTTCCTCTCTGAAGCAGAAAAACTGCAACTGAAAATCGTCGTTAAAATCCACCAACTCTCTCCCCGGCTGCAGCAGAGTCCCCACCAATCCAGAGCCAAGGTCCAGTCATGTGACTGTCACGTCTTCCACCGTTCCATGTTGGAAACACCAAGTAGGGCAGAAAACAAACATGGCCACCTTAAAGTTCATGCCATAACTAAGCTTCATGTTGTTCATGACAAAACAGATGAATTAAGGAGGAAGAAACTGACTTTGATTTAGTATCAGACCAGGAAAAAGATCAATAATGAGGCCAAACCAGTCCTCGCACCCGCAGAATCAGCTGTTTTTCAGGGTGTTGCTGCTTTCCAGAGTTGGAAATTTGGAGAAAACTGGAGTGCACCACAAATGGATCTACATGTGGTTTTGTGTCTGGCTTCTCCAAACCAGATCTACATCCCGTTCACATGTGGCACTAAATCTGATCCACATCCTCTCAATGGTCCAGTCGCAGTTCAACTCAGCTAAAGTGAGACAGATGTCGCAATTTTCATCGAAATACGAAGAAACATCTTCTTTAAAAACAACAGACAAAACAATATTTGAGATTTTTATCAGCTCAGAACTTAGACACCAACCCTGACCTGTAACTCAGGCCCCACATGAACCAATAAAACGCTGCGGTTTCCTTGAGCTTTGACCACTCGTTTCCATAGTAACAGAGTTTTAGTGGAAAAAAATCCCAAAACTTCAAGAACAAGAAGGTTTCTTAGAACACGTCCACATCCGCCTGTCTGATCCGAATCCGAGTCTGTTTGCTGGAAAGTCGCTTTGTTTGGGGAAATGTGAAATAAATTCTGATTCAGACCAAAGAAGCGACTCGGTCTGTCTACTAATGCAGGTCTTGGCCCGTTTCAAGCGGACCAAATACAGGAAGTGGACTACAAACCAAGTCCCTTCCTGCATGTGGCGTAGCGTTGCATTGTGGGTAAATCCATAGCGATGGCGTTAAGGGTCCTCTGCCTCGTCTGGTGTTCATACTGCGTCCATTGTTGCAGTGGATTTCTGCAGTATACTTGCATAAGACACAATAAAAACCCAAAAAAGTCATAGTTTGGTCTCCATGTTTAACTGGCAGGTGGAGGAAACAGTTTTCTTCTTCACGCCGGTCTGGTCCTCTCTTCTGCTAAATACTAGTGCAGCGCCCCCTCTGGTGGGAATGGGGAGATATTATTCTAATGGTTTGACTGGTTTGACCAAAGTGCAGCATGAACACGGTCCGCATGGATACACCCCCCTACAGCTGGACCGGGTCTGCAATCGGACCGAGTCTCCAACTGGACCGAGTCTCCAACCACACCCAGTCCCCAACAAAACCAAGTCTTCAACCAGACCGAGTCCCCGACCGGACCGAGTCCCCGACTGGATGAGTCCCCAACCGGACCGATTCCCCAACCTAGCGAACTGTTCTGATGCAAATACACCTTTAGGAACACATACTACATGGTGGACCTCCACAATCAACAACAGTAAAGTCCGACCAGTATTTGCATACGGTACGACAGGTGGCTGTGTATGGTAGGAGTGGACTGCGGTCTACTGGAGTCTACGGGTAAGGACTGGAGTCTACTGGGATGTACTGGTAAGGACTGGGGTCTACTGGAGTCTACTGGGATCTACCGGTAAGGACTGGAGTCTACTGGGATCTACCGGTAAGGACTGGGGCCTACTGGGATCTACCGGTAAGGACTGGGGTCTACTGGAGTCAACTGGGATCTACCGGTAAGGACTGGGGTCTACTGGGATCTACCAAAGCAGACTGGGGTCTACTGGGATCTAACTGTAAGGACTGGGGTCTACTGGGGTCTACTGGGATCTACCGGAAAGGCCTGGGGTCTACTGCAGCCTACTGGGATCTACTGGCAAGGGCTGGCGTCTGCTGGGATCTACCAGTAAGGACTGGGGTCTACTGAAGTCTACTGGGATCTACCGGTAAGGACTGGGGTCTACTGGGATCTACCGGCAAGGACTGGGGTCTACTGGGATCTACCGGCAAGGACTGGGGTCTACTGAAGTCTACTGGGACCTACTGGTAAGGACTGGGGTCTACCGGTAAGGACTGGGGTCTACTGTAGTCAACTGGGATCTACCGGTAGGGACTGGGGTCTACTGTAGTCTACCAGTAAGGACTGGGGACTACTGGAGTCAACTGGGATCTACCGGTAGGGATTGGGGTCTACTACAGTCTACCGGTAAGGACTGGGGTCTACCGGTAAAGACTGGGGTCTACTGTAGTCAACTGGGATCTACCGGTAGGGACTGGGGTCTACTGGAGTCTACCGCTAAGGACTGGGGACTACTGGAGTCTACTGGTAAGGACTGGGGTCTACTGGAGTCAACTGGGATGTACTGGTAAGGACTGGGGTCTACTGGGGTCTACTGGAGTCTACCGGTAAGTACTGGAGTCTACCGGGATCTACCGGTAAAGACTGGGGTCTACTGGGATGTACCGGTAACGACTGGGGTCTACTGGGATGTACTGGTAAGGACTGGGGTTTACTGGAGTCTACTGGGATCTACCGGTAAGGACTGGAGTCTACTGGGATCTACCGGTAAGGACTGGGGCCTACTGGGATCTACTGGTAAGGACTGGGGTCTACTAGAGTCAACTGGGATCTACCGGTAAGGACTGGGGTCTACTGGGATCTACCAAAGCAGACTGGGGTCTACTGGGGTCTACTGGGATCTACCGGAAAGGCCTGGGGTCTACTGGAGTCTACTGGGATCTACTGGCAAGGGCTGGGGACTACTGGAGTCTACCGGTAAGGACTGGGGTCTACTAGAGTCTACTGGTAAGGACTGGGGTCTACTGGGATCTATCGGTAAGGACTGGGGTCTACTGGAGTCTACTGGGATCTATCGTAAGGACTGGGGTCTACTGGAGTCAACTGGGATCTACCGGTAAGGACTGGGGTCTACTGGGATCTACCGGTAAGGACTGGGGTCTACTGGGATCTACCAAAACAGACTGGGATCTACTGGGATCTAACTGTAAGGACTGGGGTCTACTGGAGTCTACTGGGATCTGCCGGAGTAGACTGGGGTCTACTGGGATCTACCGGAGAGGACTGGAGTCTACTGGGATCTACCGGTAAGGACTGGGGTCTACTGGGATGTACTGGTAAGGACTGGGGTCTAGTGGAGTCTACTGGGGTCTACTGGAGTCTACTGGGATCTACCGGTAAGGACTGGGGTCTACTGGAGTCAACTAGGATCTACCGGTAAGGACTGGGGTCTACTGGGATCTACCGGTAAGGACTGGGGCCTACTGGGATCTACCGATAAGGACTGGGGTCTACTGGAGTCAACTGGGATCTACCGGTAAGGACTGGGGTCTACTGGGATCTACTAAAGCAGACTGGGGTCTACTGGGATCTAACTGTAAGGACTGGGGTCTACTGGGGTCTACTGGGATCTACCGGTAAGGACTGGGGTCTACTGGAGTCTACTGGAATCTACCGGTAAGGACTGGGGTCTACTGGGATCTACCGGTAAGGACTGGGGTCTACTGGGATCTACCAAAACAGACTGGGATCTACTGGGATCTAACTGTAAGGACTGGGGTCTACTGGAGTCTACTGGGATCTGCCGGAGTAGACTGGGGTCTACTGGGATCTACCGGAGAGGACTGGAGTCAACTGGGATCTACCGGTAAGGACTGGGGTCTACTGGGATGTACTGGTAAGGACTGGGGTCTACTGGAGTCTACTGGAGTCTACTGGGATCTACCGGTAAGGACTGGGGTCTACTGGAGTCAACTGGGATCTACCGGTAAGGACTGGGGTCTACTGGAGTCAACTAGGATCTACCGGTAAGGACTGGGGTCTACTGGGATCTACCGGTAAGGACTGGGGCCTACTGGGATCTACCGGTAAGGACTGGGGTCTACTGGAGTCAACTGGGATCTACCGGTAAGGACTGGGGTCTACTGGGATCTACTAAAGCAGACTGGGGTCTACTGGGATCTAACTGTAAGGACTGGGGTCTACTGGGGTCTACTGGGATCTACCGGAGAGGCCTGGGGTCTTCTGGAGTCTACTGGGCTCTACTGGCAAGGGCTGGGGTCTGCTGGGATCTACCGGTAAGGACTGGGATCTACTGAAGTCTACTGGGATCTACCAGTAAGGACTGGGGTCTACTGGGATCTACCGGTAAGGACTGAGGTCTACTGGAGTCTACCGGTAAGGACTGGGGTCTACTGGAGTCTACGGGAGTCTACTGGGATCTACCGGTAAGGACTGGGGTCTACTGGGATCTACCAAAGCAGACTGGGGTCTACTGGGATCTAACTGTAAGGACTGGGGTCTACTGGAGTCTACTGGGATCTGCCGGAGTAGACTGGGTCTACTGGGGTCTACTGGGATCTACCGGAGAGGACTGGAGTCAACTGGGATGTACTGGTAAGGACTGGGGTCTACTGGAGTCTACTGGGATCTACCGGGAAGGACTGGGGTCTACTGGAGTCTACTGGGATCTATCGGTAAAGACTGGGGTCTACTGGGATGTACTGGTAAGGACTGGGGTCTACTGGAGTCTACTGGGATCTATCGGTAAGGACTGGGGTCTACTGGGATCTACCCGAGAGGACTGGGGTTTACTGGAGTCTACTGGGATCTACCGGTAAGGACTGGGGTCTACTGGAGTCTACTGGGATCTATCGGTAAGGACTGGGGTCTACTGGAGTCTACTGGGATCTATCGGTAAGGACTGGGGTCTACTGGAGTCTACTGGGATCTACCGGTAAGGACTGGGGTCTACTGGGATCTACCGGTAAGGACTCGGGCCTACTGGGATCTACCGGTAAGGACTGGGGTCTACTAGAGTCAACTGGGATCTACCGGTAAGGACTGGGGTCTACTGGGATCTACCAAAGCAGACTGGGGTCTACTGGGATCTAACTGTAAGGACTGGGGTCTACTGGGGTCTACTGGGATCTACCGGAGAGGCCTGGGGTCTACTGGAGTCTACTGGGATCTACTGGCATAGGCTGGGGTCTGCTGGGATCTACCGGTAAGGACTGGGGTCTACTGAAGTCTACTGGGATCTACCGGTAAGGAATGGGGTCTACTGGGATCTACCGGTAAGGACCGGGGTCTACTGGAGTCTACTGGGATCTATCGGTAAGGACTGGGGTCTACTGGAGTCTACTGGGATCTACCGGTAAGGACTGGAGTCAACTGGGATGTACTGGTAAGGACTGGGGTCTACTGGAGTCTACTGGGATCTACCGGGAAGGACTGGGGTCTACTGGAGTCTACTGGGATCTATCGGTAAAGACTGGGGTCTACTGGGATGTACTGGTAAAGACTGGGGTCTGCTGGAGTCTACTGGGATCTACCGGTAAGGACCGGGGTCTTCTGGAGTCTACTGGGATCTATCGGTAAGGACTGGGGTCTACTGGAGTCTACTGGGATCTATCGGTAAGGACTGGGGTCTACTGGGATCTACCGGTAAGGACTGGGGTCTACTGTGATCTACCAAAGCAGACTGGGGTCTGCTGGGATCTAACTGTAAGGACTGGGTTCTACTGGAGTCTACTGGGATCTGCCGGAGTAGACTGGGTCTACTGGGGTCTACCGGTAAGGACTGGGGTCTACTGGAGTCTACTGGGATCTATCGGTAAGGACTGGGGTCTACTGGGATCTACCGGTAAGGACTGGGGTCTACTGGGATCTACCAAAGCAGACTGGGGTCTACTGGGATCTAACTGTAAGGACTGGGGTCTACTGGAGTCTACTGGGATCTGCCGGAGTAGACTGGGTCTACTGGGGTCTACTGGGATCTACCGGTAAGGACTGGGGTCTACTGGAGTCTACTGGGATCTATCGGTAAGGACTGGGGTCTACTGGGATCTACCGGTAAGGACTGGGGTCTACTGGGATCTACCAAAGCAGACTGGGGTCTACTGGGATCTAACTGTAAGGACTGGGGTCTACTGGAGTCTACTGGGATCTGCCGGAGTAGACCTGGTCTACTGGGGTCTACTGGGATCTACCGGAGAGGACTGGAGTCAACTGGGATGTACTGGTAAGGACTGGGGTCTACTGGAGTCTACTGGGATCTACCGGGAAGGACTGGGGTCTACTGGAGTCTACTGGGATCTATCGGTAAAGACTGGAGTCTACTGGGATGTACTGGTAAGGACTGGGGTCTACTGGAGTCTACTGGGATCTATCGGTAAGGATTGGGGTCTACTGGAGTCTACTGGGATCTATCGGTAAGGACTGGGGTCTACTGGAGTTCACTGGGATCTATCGGTAAGGACTGGGGTCTACTGGAGTCAACTGGGATCTACCGGTAAGGACTGGGGTCTACTGGGATCTACCCGAGAGGACTGGGGTCTACTGGGATCTACCCGAGAGGACTGGGGTCTACTGGAGTTCACTGGGATCTATCGGTAAGGACTGGGGTCTACTGGAGTCTACTGGGATCTACCGGTAAGGACTGGGGTCTACTGGGATCTACCCGAGAGGACTGGGGTCTACTGGGATCTACCCGAGAGGACTGGGGTCTACTGGAGTCCACTGGGATCTATCGGTAAGGACTGGGGTCTACAGGAGTCTACTGGGATCTATCGGTAAGGACTGGGGTCTACTGGGATCTACCCGAGAGGACTGGGGTCTACTGGAGTCTACTGGGATCTATCGGTAAGGACTGGGGTCTACAGGAGTCTACTGGGATCTATCGGTAAGGACTGGGGTCTACAGGAGTCTACTGGGATCTATCGGTAAGGACTGGGGTCTACAGGAGTCTACTGGGATCTATCGGTAAGGACTGGGGTCTACAGGAGTCTACTGGGATCTATCGGTAAGGACTGGGGTCTACTGGGATCTACCCGAGAGGACTGGGGTCTACTGGAGTCTACTGGGATCTATCGGTAAGGACTGGGGTCTACTGGGATCTACCCGAGAGGACTGGGGTCTACAGGAGTCTACTGGGATCTATCGGTAAGGACTGGGGTCTACTGGGATCTACCCGAGAGGACTGGGGTCTACAGGAGTCTACTGGGATCTATCGGTAAGGACTGGGGTCTACTGGGATCTACCCGAGAGGACTGGGGTCTACAGGAGTCTACTGGGATCTATCGGTAAGGACTGGGGTCTACTGGGATCTACCCGAGAGGACTGGGGTCTACTGGAGTCTACTGGGATCTATCGGTAAGGACTGGGGTCTACTGGGATCTACCCGAGAGGACTGGGGTCTACTGGAGTTTACCAGTTGAGACTGGGGTCTAATGGAGTCTACTGGTTTCCTATAGACCGGACTCTGCCGCATCGGGATTGATTGACCGGATTTCGGTGCGCGCGCGGATCGATGGCTGGATTACCTGTAATAGTAGACGTCGCTCTTCCCGGCGCTCAGTCCGGACTTCCTGATCACCTCTTCTTTCTTCCAGCCGGGCGGCAGAGCGTGGCAGTCCGTCCTCTTCCTCTCCATCATCGGCCCCTTATCGATCAGTCAGATCCTGATCAATTGATCGTCAGAAAGAGGAGCGGAGCGACCAGGCGGCCCGACGTCACGGGCGTCACGTCAACGGCGGCTCCGTGTCGCTCCGCCGGGTTCAGGTCGGGTTTAACAACAGACGGAAGTGTCCCGGTTCGGTCCGGACTGGCAGCCAAAGCTGTCCCGGATTAACCGACCTGGATTCAGATGCGGGAAAGTTTATCCCGTTTGACGGGTCATCTGATCCGAACTAAAGCGGACCAACGGCAGACTGTGACGTCTGAGATATCACGAAACACACGCACACAAACACGCAGCCTTCCACAGATCGTCTAGCGGAGAAGATGGTTGACTCCGGGCAGATTTCATTCTGATGTTCAGCTCGTCACAAAGCGTAAAGCAACAACAACAACAATGATTTGCAGCCAAAATAAATCATAATACACCATATCCATGTTTTCACAAAGCTTTGTTGATTGTTTGATATTTAAGTTTTATGATTTCTTAAAATATTCTTATTTCATTTAAACCTTTAAATGAATTATAACTAAAGACCAAAGTTGTGTACGTTATAACTCTTTAGATTATTTTATTTCACCACTTTTTTCAGATATACTAGTATTTAAATCTCCTCAAGAAGGGGGAATACTCTCAGATTTTCACTCTTGCTTTAAAAACAGAAAAGTTTCCCAGAAAACGGCTGTTTTAGAAAAAGGGACATGACTGGTTTAGCCCGAAAATCCATCAGTAAATCTGTTCTTTGTCACATCATTTCTGCTCTTCGGTTTCAGGGAGGAAGAGTTATGAAACGACTAAACCAGTACTGGCACATAGACATAAACTGGGGAGACAGGCTCAAATACGTGTGTGTGTATATATATATATATATATATATATATATATATATATATATATATATATATATATATATATATATATATATATATATATATATATATATATATATATATATATACATATATATATATATATATATATAGATAGATAGATAGATAGATAGATAGATAGATAGATAGATAGATAGATCCTCATGTTTGGGGATAACGGAGAACCAAATGCAGAATAAAAATCCATTCCAGGTGTTAATAAAAAGGATTTTGAAACTATTTAATGTTGGTCTATAAATAAATCTAAAGATAATAAATAATTCCTTTTTTTTTTTTTCTTTCTTTTTTTTTTTTTTTGACATTTTCTGAGTGGCAGCGAGAGCAACATGTCCCGCTTATCCAAAGGTGTTCCCAGACCAGTCTGGAGACAGAACCAGCATGTCTTCCCTGCAGGAGTCCTTCTAGTGTAATATAGCCATAAAATCTCCCCAGAAGGTGTCCTAAGCACATCCCTCATCATTTACAGACGGGAGCTAAACATCTGACTGGCCTTGTGATGGACCAGAGGTCCCACAAACGGAGATGCTGAGAACAGATGATGCCAAGCGGTGCTAGGAAGACCACGTTGGAGTCCTGACCAGACCAGTGTGAACCAAAACCTCCCAGTTTAGTTCTGCTTCACTTTATTGGACCTGATCTTTGCAAAGATCTGGTTTGGAGCTGCAACTGCATCACTTTCACAGGCAAGCCGGAAACTTCTTTTTACTAGTGCTATGTGCCATCTGCGTTTGTTCACCCCAAAACACATTGACAGATATTTAATCCTTTCACAAATGTCAAGACGTTGTGGTCTCATCATTTCATGATGAGGATGTCATCTTAGAGAGTTGGAAGCGTTGAAATTCGAGTTGAAATGGATGCATGTTTTATCAAAGATGCAGAGCAGATCATTTACCTAACAATCTGTTTTGACATCTTCTCACCAGCAGCCTGCTGCCAGAGAGACACAAAGCATGTGTAAATCGTTTTTTTATCGCATGTCTGAAAAATGTCCGTAATAAAACTGTTTACGTGCTTTTAGCTACGAATCTGGTGTGTCTTCACACATAAAAACCATCTGCACGACAAATGAGAGGTGGAACTGTGTACAACAGATCTGAACAGCTGGTGTCCTGAAGAAATAAGACCAAATCCAGAAAACACCTCAATCTCTCTAGTGCCTAGAATTTGAATCAGAGTGAGACCTCTCTATTTGGCACTCCTTCACTGACGTCACAGGTTCGGACTTTTTAAAGGGTCCCGGAACCCCGACTTCAACTTTCAGGACACGAGAGAAAAGAAAAACATGATGTTCAATCCATCTGGACCATCTCCTGGTCTGACATCACATCAGCAGAACATTTATTGGCTCCGAAATGAGACGATCTCTGCTGAGTACAAGCAGTTCACCAGGGTCAGAAGAAAACCGCAGGAAACCAGTAGAAATAAGAGAAAAGAGTAGAAATACAATAAACCAGTAGAAATAAGAGAAAACAGTAGAAATGAGAGAAACCAGTACACATACAATAAACCAGTAGAAATAAGAGAAACCAGTAGAAATGAGAGAAACCAGTAGAAATACAATAAACCAGTAGAAATAAGAGAAACCAGTAGAAATGAGAGAAACCAGTAGAAATACAATAAACCAGTAGAAATAAGAGAAACCAGTAGAAATACAATAAACCAGTAGAAATAAGAGAAACCAGTAGAAATGAGAGAAACCAGTAGAAATACAATAAACCAGTAGAAATAAGAGAAACCAGTAGAAATGAGAGAAACCAGTAGAAATACAATAAACCAGTAGAAATAAGAGAAACAAGTGGAAATTAGATAAACCAGTAGAAATACAATAAACCAGTAGAAATAAGAGAAACCAGTGGAAATAAGAGAAAACGGTAGAAAAAGGAGAAACAGTAGATGAGGGGAAAACTTTAGCTCAGCATTTCTGCGGCCTTGTTGGAATGTGATCTGAGCGGTGCGTTCACTGCATTGTATGTAAAACTTATTTAGCTTCATTTTATTGTAAATTGAAGATAAAAACAGTTGAAGTAGCTTTACCGTCCAGGAAGGAACAGCAACATTTGATTCTGCATTTGTGTCACACAGAAACAAAACTGCATTCTAATGCAGTTTATGATGAAAACACATTTAACTGCAGGCTAATAAAAGATGTTACTGTCTTGTTTTGGGTCTTAATAACATTTTTTATTGCATTTTAAACTAATTAATGAACTCAATCAACCATTATGCGCAACATTTACTGGAAAAGCAAAAGTAAAACAAATCCTGATTTCGAACACACAAATTAAATAATGAGAAAAAAGAAATTGAACATGTTTAAGTTATTTATTTAGCTGCTTTACTTGGTCCTTCTCTGAATTTGTGCTACATGCAAATGAATGAAATGAAAAATACTTTAATCATCCTCAATGGGAAATATTATAGTATATAATAATAATAACTAGAGGAGGTCTTGTTCCGGAGGCTGATGGCTGCTGGCAGGAATGATCTTCTGTATCTTTCAGTCTTACATGGGACCTGAAGAAGCCTCTCACTGAACACACTTTGTTGTTTCATCACTGTGTTGTGGAGAGGGTGTGAAGAATCCTCCATCATCTTCATCAGCTTGTGCAGCATTCTTCTTTGGACAATCAGCTCCAGCGGCTCCAGAGTTACTCCAAGCACAGAAGCAGCTTTCTGGATCAGTTTGTTGATTCTCTTCAAGTCTCTGGTTCTGATGCTACTACCCCAGCAGATGCTGCAAAGCTGACTGCACTCTCCACAACAGACTTATAGAAGATATGCAACATCTTGGTGCAGACGTTAAACCATCTCAGCTTCCTTAAGAAGTACAGTCTGCTCTGACCTTTCTTGTAGATGTAGTCAGTGTTGCATTTCCAGTCCAGTTTGTTGTCCAGCTGAACTCCAAGATACTTGTATTCCTCCACCACCTCCACCTCCTCTCCCAGGATGGAAACAGTGCTTTGTTTATTCTTCTTCCTCCTGAAGTCAACAATCATCTCTTTTGTTTTGCTGCTATTTAATATGAGATGATTGTCACCGCACCATTTAACAAACTGACTGACCAGTTCTCTGTACTCTGCTTCTTGTCCATCCCTGATACACCCCACAACTGCAGAGTCATCAGAGTATTTCTGCAGATGACAGGACTCAGAGTTGGACTGGAAGTCTGAGGTGTACAGAGTGAAGAGGAATGGCCAGAGTACAGTTCCTTGTGGTGCACCAGTGCTGCTGACCTCCATCTCAGACACACAACCTTTCAGCCTCACAAACTGGGGTCTGTTTGTGAGGTAGTCACAGATCCAGGTGGTTGTGGAGGTATCCACCTGGAATTTATGGAGCTTCTCACATAACAAAGCAGGCTGAATGGTATTAAAAGCACTGAGAAATGAAAGAACATGACCCTCAGAGTGCTGCCTGAATGGTCCAGATGAGAGTGTGCTCTCTGGAGCAGGTATATGATGGCATCTTCAACCCCAAGTCCATTACGATATGCAAACTGGAATGGGTCCTGAAAGGTGTTTACTTGCTTGTTGAGGTGAGCCAGTAAGAGTCTCTCCAGGACTTTCATGATGTGAGATGTCAGGGCAACTGGTCTGTAGTCACTTGGTTCAGCTGGTTGTGTTTTTTTAGGCACTGGAACAAGGCAGGAGGTTTTCCACAGCACTGGGACTCTATTTTGTCTCAGACTGGTGTTGAAAAGGTGCTGGAGAATCGGACATAGTTGTTTTGAGCAGGTCTTGAGAACTCTGGGACTGACACCATCTGGACCTGCAGCCTTGTTCTGGTTCAGTTTCTCAAGTTGCTTCTTAACCTGATTGCAGGAGACAAACAAGGTGGAGGTGGAGAGCATCTTCAGCTTCAGCAGACCAGATTTTGATAGTCTTTGTGATGACTGGTTGCTGCTGAACGATGGGCTTGTAGGTGGAGGTGAGAAGAACCAGATTATGGTCAGATCTTCCTAAAGGAGGCAGGGCAGAACAACTGGATCCATTATTCATATTTGCATAAAATAAGTCCAAGATCTTATTTTCTCTGGTGGAGCAGCTGACAAACTGCTGGAATGTTGGTAGAGTTGCAGAGAGGGAGACGTTGTTGAAGTCTCCGGAGATCGCCATGAATGAGTTTGGATGCTGTGTTTGTAGCCGAGCAACGACGGAGCTGATGACATCACAGGCTGTGTCTGGTGCGGTACCAGGTATTATATAAACCGCTACCAGAATAACACAGGTAAACTCTCTGGGTAAGTAATATGGACGGAAGCTCACAGCTAACAGTTCCATGTCCCTTGTGCATATCTTCTCCTTGACAGTAACATGTCCAGGATGACACCAACGCTGGTTAACCAGCACTGCAATTCCACCACCCTTTAGCTTTCCGCTGTGTTGTCTACTGCGGTCTGCACGGACCGTTTTAAAGCCCGGTACAGACACATTACAGTCAGGGATGTGTTCATGCAGTCATGTCTCGGTGAAGCACATAATACTGCACTCTCTGTATTCTTTCTGAGACCTTGTTAGCATCTCCAGCTCGTCCGTTTTGTTAGCTAGCGATCTCACATTACCCATGATGACGGTCAGGAGAAATGGTTTAAATCTCCATCACTTTCTCCTCTGTCTCACTCCCGCTCTGCATCCTCTTCTCTTTCTTTTCAACTCCATCAGGATTTGATGTGTTGTTTCGCTGATAATCCTGATTTGGGAGGTTTAATCAGTTGATCCCGATTGTAAACAAGTCTTTCGTTGCCATGGAGACTCATCATAACAAGCCTTGAAAGAGCCAAAAATATGCAGAAAAATCTTCCTTGCAGCACACCCTCCGAACCGGCATGAAATCCTCAGAAAAAAATACCTAATTTGAGGTAATATCTCAGTGAGAAGAGTTTGTACTTTAAAAAAATCAAGATAGCAAGTCAGAGCTACTACAATCTGCTGCCAACAGACGGCGCAACCTAGAATGGAATCATTGGAATCTATTTGAAGCAACTATCTTCTTTATGTTTCTCATTGGAGCAAACTTCGTCATTACTGCATATGTTTTCATTTTAAGTTTCATGCTATAATTAGTTATCCTTCAGCATGTGATCGTGTGGCAATTGGCATTTTAATGTGGTAATACCAGAACCAAAGACATTGAATAATTTAATCATTTTCATTAATGTCTATGTTTAGTTATACTTTATCTATGTCTATGTCTATTTATACTTTATTCATGTCTTTGTTTATTTATACTTTATTCATGTCTATCTTTATTTATATTTTACTAATCTCTATGTTTATTAAAAACTTTGAACATGTCTATGCTTATCTATACTTTATTAATGTTCATGTTTATTTATACTTTATTCGCGTCTATGTTTATTTATACTTTATTCGCGTCTATGTCTATTTATACTTTATTCGCGTCTATGTTTATTTACACTTTATTTATGTCTATGTTTATTTATACTTTATTCGCGTCTATGTTTATTTATACTTTATTCACATCTATGTTTATTTACACTTTATTTATGTCTATGTTTATTTATACTTTATTCGTGTCTATGCTTATGTATATTTTGTTCATGTCTATCTTTATTTATATTTTTTAATCTCTCTGTTTATTAAAAACTGTGAACATGTCTATGCTAATCTATACTTTATTAATTTTTATGTTTATTTATACTTTATTGATGTTAATGTTTATTCATACTTTTTTCATGTCTATATTTATTTATACTTTATTCATGTCTATGTTTATTTATACTTTATTCATGCCTATGTTTATTTATACTTTATTCGCGTCTATGTTTATTGACACTTCATTTATGTCTATGTTTATTTATACTTTATTCATGCCTATGCTTATGTATATTTTGTTCATGTCTATCTATATTTTTTTAACCCTCTTTTTTATTAAAAACTTTGAACTTGTCTATGCTTATCTATACTTTATTAATGTTCATGTTTATTTGTACTTTATTCGTGTCTTTGTTTATTTGTACTTTATTCGTGTCTTTTTATTTTTACTTTATTTGTACTTTATACGCTGTGCCATGGTCGACCTCTTCACATCACGTCTACCCACGGAGAGAGCGGCGGCGGCCCCAGGTCCTTTCCTATGACCAGCTCGGACACCCTACTACAAAACCAGTTGGTATGGACTGTATCGAGGTGAGTGTCCCACCTACATGCTCACAGAGACTCTGGAGACCATGGGCGTCCGACACCATGCAAGCAGCTTATTAAAGACTGAGATTGAGAAAGTGATACAGACACTTTAAGACTGTAACAAGAAACACTAACGAATCAGAATATATTCAAGGTGCAACTCATAAAGACTTTAAGAATATTGCACAGGTTAACAGTGTCTAGTTTAAACAATGTGATGATATAGTACCAGACAAAGTGACAAAGTTGGCCGTTTATGTGTCTGGTTAGAAAAGTACAAGTATTGGTCACTATAAGGTGAACTTGTTTATTTATCTTGAGAACTAAGGTGGTTATTCTTACAGAAATTTTGGTATTGCTAGTATGGTATTCAAAACTGTCTACTACTAAAGGTAATTGCAAGCTTTCTTCCTGTAAGTAGTGCCAAAAGTGTGATTTGCAACCACAATATAAGCTCAAGGGACACAGTAGAAGAGTGAAAAAAAAATGGCATAGCATATTTATTTTATTAAGCAGGGGAGGGTGTGGCACCCAGGACTTTTTTAATGATAAAAGACACCCCCCAACAATTTTTATGCTATTTCTTATGTGTTTTACTTGTTTTTGCTGTTTGGCACACCCATATCTACCTGTGAAGTTTTTAACAGTAATTTGTGGCGTTATACCACTTTACACCAGTAGGTGGCAGTGGTGGCGCAAGGGAAGTGACTGGGTTCCGTGCGTTGCCTAGAAACGGCTTAGTCCAAGCCGTTGTATTTTCGTTGTATTTTCTGTGTTTACAGGTGGGTCTTGTGTGCAAAGTTTATATATGTAAGATATTTAGTTATATTTTAAGCTTTGGGAAATGTTTTGTGAAATCAGATTGTATTTTATTAAGTTGTATTCTGTGTTTAAAGTTTTTGTCAACTGCCTCTAGTTTTAGCAGAGTGAACCACTGGGCAGTTGGCAGTTACCATGGTTACTGTGCATTAGGAGTTATTACAGAGCACAACATGTATATATTGTAGCAACTTTGTAACTTTTTGAAATGTAAATGTTTTTCTTTTGTCTATATTTATATAATATGTAACAGTGTACTGACAGCTACAGTTACATTATATTAGTAGAAGTAGAAACGGCTTAGTCCAAGCGCAACTCGCCAGCTGTTAAGCCAGAAAGACGTGCCATCTCTAAAATATTGTATTTTCTGTGTTTACAGAATTTTTAAAAAAGTCATCCTGTTGCACACCAGTTCATGCCTCGTTCTTGAAGTGTGTAACATATGCTTATGTATATTTTGTTCATGTCTATCTTTATATTTTTTTAACCCTCTTTTTTATTAAAAACTTTGAACATGTCTATGCTTGTCTATGCTTTATTCGCGACTATGCTTTATTTATGTCTAGGTTTATTTATACTTTATACTTTTTTCGTGTCTATGTTTATTTATACTTGTTGTAAAAGTGGGGCTAGTAGGATCCAAAGAGCGGACACTGTCAGAGTACAAAGAGAGGTTTATTGGTTCTCCACAGATCCCTGTGAATTCTTCCAGCAGAACTTCAGAGACTGGCAGACTGGCGAGCAGCAGGAGGCAGGCAGGCAGCTAAGCAGGGGAGCAAGCGAACGGGCGGGCAGGCAGGCAGACTGGCAGGTAGCGTCTATGATCTGGCAGGCTTTCACTGGCAGGAGGAAGACAGGACAGGTTACAAATTGAAGGTTTGCACAAGCAACGTAAGCAGAGGCCGAGAGCTGTTTTACCGCAGTGCAATCAACAATCTGGCGCTGGTTAGCAGGCAGAGCTGGTCTTAAATAGGTTGATGTTGATTGCTGGAATGTGGATCAGGTGTGCCTCCAGTTCTCAGCTGACCACACCCACCAGGGAACAGGAATCACCACAATACTTTATTCATGTCTTTGTTTATTTATACTTTTTTTCATGTCAATGTTCATTTATACTTTATTCGCGTCTATGTTTATCTATACTTTATTTATGTCTTTGTTTATTTATACTTTATTCATGTCTATGTTTATTTATACTTTATATATGTCTAGGTTGATTTATACTTTATTTGTGTCTATGTTTATTTATACTTTATTTATACTTTATTCATGTCTTTATTTATACTTTATTCATCACTTTGTTTATTTATACTTTATTCATGTCTTTGTATATTTATACTTTATTCATGTCTATTTTTTGTATACTTTATTCATGTCTATATTTATTTATACTTTATTAATGTCTATGTTTATTTATACTTGATTCATGTCTTTATTTATACTTTAGTCATGTCTATGTTTATTTATACTTTGTTTATGTCTATGTTTATTTACACTTTTTCGTGTCTATGTTTATTTATACTTTATTTATGTCTATGTTTATATTTTTTTCGCGTCTATGTTTATTTATACTTTATCATGTCTATGTTCATTTATACTTTATTCGTGTCTATGTTTATTTATACTTTATCCATGTCTAAGTTTATTTATACTTTATACATGTCTATATTTATTCATATTTTATTAATCTTTACGTTTATTAAACACTTTTTCATGTCTCTGTTTATCTATACTTTATTAATCTCTAAGTTTATTTAAAACTTTATTCCTGTCTACGTTCATTCAATCTTTGTCTCTGTCCAAAACCATAGACATCATATATACGTAGACGCCGCATTGTATCACGCCGCCTATACGAGCTGACGTCTCATCGCGCCGCCATCTTGGATGGGTCTCCCATGCACCTCCAATGCATTTATTTGTAAGGTGTAAGTTTAACCACGACAAGAACTCCACGGATTTTTACCTGTTTTTCCTCACAGTTTGGTTTGTTACAAAGGGCAGAGATATTGCTGTGATACAGATCACTGTTAAACATGAAAAAAAAACAACGTGCTTTTAAGTTAAGATATTTTGATAAGTCCAATAGTTAGGGATCACTAGCTATCTAACTATCCCTTTGTTATGCTGCGATAGGTTTAGACTGCTGAGGGACATTTCCTGGTACACAAGGGCTGCTAACTTTCCAAAAACCTTGGAGTAAGATTTAATGAAGACAATCCAAATTTTGCTGTATACAGAACAGCAAGACATTAGACCCAGGATGTTTCATTTTATGTAGGTTTAATAATAAAATATAGCACTCAGAAGTAACATTACATTATACACACACACACACACACACACATATATATATATATATATATATATATATATATATATATATATATATATATATATATATATATATATATATATATGTGTGTGTGTGTGTGTGTGTGTGTATTAGTGTTAATTTAGGTTTATTTTATTCTTTATTCATTCTTTGTTAAATGTAATGTCTTCTCCCCACTTGTTGTCTCATGATTGTCCTTTGTGCAGTACATTAAATCCTCCAGCGCTCTGCTTCGTTACTCATATACGAAGCTTCGCTTTTTTTCTACTTCGACTTTTTAATCCTGTGTTGCCTCTACTGGGTTCTTGGTGTGTAGGAATTCTAATAATAATATCATCATAATTCTAATAATTCACTTGCATTTAAGATATTATTCACTGTGTTAATATTATTTATCAACCAATTATGTAGAAACGTGTTTTTTTTTTAGTGTGTAATATATACGGGTTGTTCCACAAAGAGTTTTGTGGGGAAACTACGTTGACGCTGCAGCAAAACTCGACAGCGGAGACCCATCCAATATGGCGGCGACGCTGGTTCACTCTCCAGCGCTCAATGAGGCGTCTACGTATATATGATGTCTATGGTCTAAACGGATCCCAGATCCGCTGAATGTGGAACTTTACCCGCCGTTACGCCGCGCACGAGAGTGGACTGGGACCAGCACCACAGACTGGGACCACAGGACCACAGACTGGGACCAGGACCACAGACTGGGACCACAGGACCACAGACTGGGACCACAGGACCACAGACTGAGACCAGGACCACAGACTGGGACCGTGGACTGGGAGAGGACCGCGGACACTGAACAGTAAAGCGTCCTGTAGCGAGTTAAACTGTTGCACCTGAGGTTTGCGGCAGCGGTGAGTTCATGTTTATCACCAGTTGTGTTCCAGAGAAATTCCGCTGCAGTTACTGCGCTTCAGATAGAAACTTCATCTGCACGTTAAAATACAGCTTCTACTGCTGGCTAGCCGCTCCTAAGCTAACGGTTGGCTAGCCGGTCCTAAGCTAACAGTTGGCTAGCCGGTCTTAAGCTAACGGTTGGCTAGCCGTTGCTAAGCTAACGGTTGGCTAGCCGGTCTTAAGCTAACGGTTGGCTAGCCGGTGCTAAGTAACGGTTGGCTAGCCGTTGCTAAGCTAGCGGTTGGCTAGCCGTTGCTAAGTAACGGTTGGTCAGAACATCTGTCCAGTTCAGGAAGCTCCATGTTGGATCTCTTATCTGCCCCCAGCTGTAGGGCTTACTGGTTTTATGGAGTCCACCAGCTTGGTCGGTGATGTCCAATCCCCAGAGTCAACTGTGACGTCTCTGCTGTCCAGCTCAGGCCATCTGAGGAGCAGTCTGAGGGTTCCTGAAGGCAACCCCACCTTCAGATACAGAGACCAGGTTGAGTCTCCTGTTGTCCCAGATCAGCTGTAGACCAGTGGAGAAGTTGGACTTCCTTTCTGCTCACAGTGCAAACGATGATGAAGACATCCATGTGTCTGTACTGAATCATTTCAGGAGTACGATTCCGCCTCAGAAGCGTTGGACGCCTACATTGCAGACTTTGAGAGGAGCAGTGGGAGCAGGGGGATGTTGATGGGACCACTGGTTCTGCCTCAGGACCGACACTCCACAATCAGCAGAGCGAGACTGGGAAAGCTTAGGAACAAAGACGGTAGGACGTCTCTGCATGCAGGATGGAAAAAACAAATCACATCCATCCTCCTCTGTTTTAGGAAGCTCACATTTATTATTGTCTTTACTGAATAAACACGTTTAAAGCAGACATTAACACGTTTACAGCAGAAATAAACACGTTTACAGCAGTAATAAACACGTTTACAGCAGTATTATTACTGCTGTAAACGTGTTTATACACGTTTACAGCAGTAATAAACAGGTTTTCAGCAGATATAAACACGAGTACAGCAGATATAAACACGAGTACAGCAGATATAAACACGTTTACAGAAGGTATAAACACATTGTGAGAACGCTAGCTACGGACAAGCTCGAGATGCTAACAAGGTCTCAGAAAGAATACAGAGAGTGCAGTATTATGTGCTTCACCGAGACATGGCTGCATGAACACATCCCTGACTGTAATGTGTCTGTACCGGGCTTTAAAATGGTCCGTGCAGACCGCAGTAGACAACACAGCGGAAAGCTAAAGGGTGGTGGAATTGCAGTGCTGGTTAACCAGCGTTGGTGTCATCCTGGACATGTTAAATGGGTGCTATGATGGTATTTGGAGTTTTCTGAGCTTTCTACGGTGTTACAGTGTTGAATCCTCATCAGACATGTGAACAACGCTGTTTTTTAACACCTAAACGCATGTTTGAGTTTGAGTTCCAGCACTCTCTCCGTTCAGTTTCCATGGTGACGAAAAACGCTTGGTTTTAGAGAGTTTTTTCTGCTTGGAAATTCTTGTGACGTCCCGGGGGATAAGGGTCGGTGATTGGTTACCTTCTACTGGTTAACAAGGGCATGTACAAATACATCAGGCGGGTGGAAAATGTGGGATAAAGTTATTTCCAACGATGGCTGGTGAGTTTACCAAAGAGAGACATCCTGCTGCATTCGTTGCTGTGGGTTGCTGTTTTCCACTTCGTTTTCAGGCTCTGATTCAGGTTCCAACATGTAGGGCTGGATGCTATGTGTTGACATTGTATTTTGTTTTTTTATTAAGTTCATATCAGCCTAATCCTTCTGTTTATGAGACGTTACAATGACGGTGAAAGCAGGTGCGGTGCGCGCTCCCGATGTAGTGCAGTGGCGGGAGGCGGGGCTTAATGCGGAAGAGTCTCAATCCACTCGTTTTGCCCGCAGGCTGATCTGACAGCCTACGGAGAGGGTCGGTCTGAAGTAAATAAAGCCATTTGTGACAATAACTCCATCAATCCCAGCCCTTCTGGTCTCAAAAATAAAAATAAATTAGCCTGAAATGCACATAATAGTTCCACTTTAAGTTCTTCATTTCATGTCTGTAGTTCTCAGGGAGCGTCTGACTGACAGGGAACTGGACTTCCTGAACCTCCCCGTGAGCTCCCTCCATCACCATGGCAACCACGACAGGCTCTCCATGACAACAGATGAGCTGTTGTCCATACCATACGATGGCTCCATGCCTGTCACCCACACCTCTGCCTTCATACAAGGTCTGTAAAGTCCACATTCATGTCCTGCGGTCGCAGCAGCCCGAGTGACTCCTGCTTATGTCTGATCTGCTGGTCCAGACCTCCTGTCCCAGTCTGGCCTGTCCTCCACCAGACCAACACACGGAGGCCCAGCGGGGCTCTGCGGAGGCTGCGATGCCCCCCACCGCCACTGTGTTCCTGCACGAAGCTGCTGGTCAGTTGAGCCTCAGGCATTGTGCAGCTTCCCTTAGAAGGAAGCCATCTGAAAAGATATAATACAGCTTTCATGTAATGATTGAAAGAGTTTCTGACTTTCTCTGCATTTGTAGTTGCAGAAGAAGAGCCAAGTTGATCACGTTTAGACAAGCTGGTGACACCGCTGCAGCCGCATCATCCGCTCTTCCTGTCCGCCAGTCTGCACACGGAGCCGAGAGGCCGCCGTCATCACTCGACCAGGCTGAACCGGACTCCTCTGAGATGGGTAGCGTTCTGGACCCGAAGTGGCCTGCCTGGATCCAGCACTGCAGTGTCGGTGAAGCGTCTCCAGACTCCTGGGATGACCCGGGTATGACTCATCGCCGCCGCGGCTCGCGTGCCTGAAGCGCAGCGTGTGAATGAACGTGATCGCGATGGTGTGCTTTTCATTCATTGCGACACAGTGCTGGATTAAACCTAGAATGTAGCTGCGTCCCGGTCAGGGTCTGCGCACTCCGAGATAAAATGACATACGGCAATTACCCATAGTGCTCCAGTCCTCCGTTGCCTAGCAACTACATATGCCAAGTTGGTCTAAATACTGATCCCATTCTTCACAAAAAACAAAAAAATATTGTTTACAGTGACAGAAAATGGTGCCAGTCATTTTAATTTTATTTATTTTCCTTTGTGAGTAAATGACAACATAAGGAGGAGGCGGTTCAGTTCTGCTCTGGCTGACAGCTCATCCTGTCAAGCTGACGTTAACGTCAGTGGAAAATAATCCTGGTTGGAATGTGATTAAATTAATTTGTGGTTACTGGGCACAGTGCCATCCCAGCTGGTCTGCTGGGACAGATATGTGTGTATACATGAAACAAACGGTCTTGGAGAGAGAACAATGTGTTTCCCGAGGGATCTCGGAACGTGGTTATAATATAGTTTAAAATTCATTCTGAGCTTCCCAGCTGTCTTTGTAACCTTTAGGTGGCTGAAAGTACTTCAGGAAGGAAACATTTTGAGAACCAGTACTGCATTAATGTCGAGCGATAGGGTGAAAAATGCAGCTGCTAAGTCCGGGCGGAACAGGCCGGGAGAAGCTAGGTGCTAATGAGGAGATGCTACGTAGCATTAAAGTAATGATGGACGATCAACGTAAATAGTGGCGAAATACGAGTCCATTATATCAGAGCTGGTTAAGAAGGAGGTGGCAACGTCTCTTAAACTGTTGCAAGAAGAAATTTCCCTGCAAAGCGGAACTACTAGTGACCTGGAGCGCCTGGCTAATGATCACTCGGACCAGCTAGCCAGCTTGCAGGGGAATAAAGCTAAGTTATCTGCTACAGTGGAGTCCTTAGGCAAGAAGTGTGAGGAGCTGGAGGCACGTTCTAGATGGCATAATGTTCGCTTAGTGGGGCTGCCTGAGGGATCCGAAGGTCCCCAACCTACAGGTGCCAAACTTATAATGGACTTGTTAAAACTTGGCGAGACACCCGGTCTCGATGGGGCCCATCGAACGTCACATGCTAAACCGGAGTAGGAGGACCCACCACGCCCGATGGTCATCAGTTACAGCTTATCTAACCCCTTTTATATAACGGTAAAGAGTGTATATTTTGCCAGACCGTCTGTGGCGAAGCAGCAAGCAGCTTTTTCTAAGGTGAAGAGGAAGCTTCACATCTGTGCAAACAGTAAAATTGTCCTCACCCTGTCCAGCGGCCTGACCTACAGGGTAGATGGTCCGGACCAGGCCGTGGAGTCTGTCAGCGGCCAGACCTACAGGGTAGATGGTCCGGACCGGACCAGGCCGTGGAGTCTGTCAGCGGCCAGACCTACAGGGTAGATGGTCCGGACCGGACCAGGCCGTGGAGTCTGTCAGCGGCCAGACCTACAGGGTAGATGGTCCGGACCGGGCCGTGGAGTCTGTCAGCGGCCAGACCTACAGGGTAGATGGTCCGGACCGGGCCGTGGAGTCTGTCTGCAAGAAACTTAAAAAGGCCCCGTCCCCGAAGGATGCTGATTTTTCGCCTGAACACTTTGGGTTATTTTTCTGTGGCAATAGGCTGCACATAGCTCCCGTGTTTAGACACTGGTGTTAGGTTAGTAACCCATAAGTTAAATGGATCCCTGGCTGTAGACTGACTTGAAGCAACTTTGCTTCACTAAACAGCATTTGGGTGCAAATTCTAAATTTCTGTCCAAGTTTTGACTATTATTATTACACACCTATGTGAATGTCTTTGAACAATGCAGTCTCCCTTTAGTGAGGTGAGGTGTCGTTGTTACTGACAGGTTTAGCGTCATCGCGGGGTGAGGTGTCGTTGTTACTGACAGGTTTAGCGTCATCGCGGGGTGAGGTGTCGTTGTTACTGACAGGTTTAGCGTCATCGCGGGGTGAGGTGTCATGGTTACTGACAGGTTTAGCGTCATCGCGGGGTGAGGTGTCGTTGTTACTGACAGGTTTAGCGTCATCGCGGGGTGAGGTGTCATGGTTACTGACAGGTTTAGCGTCATCGCGGGGTGAGGTGTCGTCGTTACTGACAGGTTTAGCGTCATCGCGGGGTGAGGTGTCGTTGTTACTGACAGGTTTAGCGTCATCGCGGGGTGAGGTGTCGTTACTGACAGGTTTAGCGTCATCGCGGGGTGAGGTGTCGTTGTTACTGACAGGTTTAGCGTCATCGCGGGGTGAGGGGTCATGGTTACTGACAGGTTTAGCGTCATCGCGGGGTGAGGTGTCATGGTTACTGACAGGTTTAGCGTCATCGCGGGGTGAGGTGTCATGGTTACTGACAGGTTTAGCGTCATCGCGGGGTGAGGTGTCATGGTTACTGACAGGTTTAGCGTCATCGCGGGGTGAGGTGTCATGGTTACTGACAGGTTTAGCGTCATCGCGGGGTGAGGTGTCATGGTTACTGACAGGTTTAGCGTCATCGCGGGGTGAGGTGTCATGGTTACTGACAGGTTTAGCGTCATCGCGGGGTGAGGTGTCGTTGTTACTGACAGGTTTAGCGTCATCGCGGGGTGAGGTGTCGTTGTTACTGACAGGTTTAGCGTCATCGCGGGGTGAGGTGTCGTTGTTACTGACAGGTTTAGCGTCATCGCGGGGTGAGGTGTCGTTGTTACTGACAGGTTTAGCGTCATCGCGGGGTGAGGTGTCGTTACTGACAGGTTTAGCGTCATCGCGGGGTGAGGTGTCGTTGTTACTGACAGGTTTAGCGTCATCGCGGGGTGAGGTGTCATGGTTACTGACAGGCTTAGCGTCATCGCGGGGTGAGGTGTCGTTGTTACTGACAGGTTTAGCGTCATCGCGGGGTGAGGTGTCGTTACTGACAGGTTTAGCGTCATCGCGGGGTGAGGTGTCGTTGTTACTGACAGGTTTAGCGTCATCGCGGGGTGAGGTGTCGTTACTGACAGGTTTAGCGTCATCGCGGGGTGAGGTGTCGTTGTTACTGACAGGTTTAGCGTCATCGCGGGGTGAGGTGTCGTTACTGACAGGTTTAGCGTCATCGCGGGGTGAGGTGTCATGGTTACTGACAGGTTTAGCGTCATCGCGGGGTGAGGTGTCGTTGTTACTGACAGGTTTAGCGTCATCGCGGGGTGAGGTGTCGTTGTTACTGACAGGTTTAGCGTCATCGCGGGGTGAGGTGTCGTTGTTACTGACAGGTTTAGCGTCATCGCGGGGTGAGGTGTCATGGTTACTGACAGGTTTAGCGTCATCGCGGGGTGAGGTGTCGTTGTTACTGACAGGTTTAGCGTCATCGCGGGGTGAGGTGTCGTTGTTACTGACAGGTTTAGCGTCATCGCGGGGTGAGGTGTCATGGTTACTGACAGGTTTAGCGTCATCGCGGGGTGAGGTGTCGTTGTTACTGACAGGTTTAGCGTCATCGCGGGGTGAGGTGTCGTTACTGACAGGTTTAGCGTCATCGCGGGGTGAGGTGTCGTTGTTACTGACAGGTTTAGCGTCATCGCGGGGTGAGGTGTCATGGTTACTGACAGGTTTAGCGTCATCGCGGGGTGAGGTGTCATGGTTACTGACAGGTTTAGCGTCATCGCGGGGTGAGGTGTCATGGTTACTGACAGGTTTGGCGTCATCGCGGGGTGAGGTGTCGTTACTGACAGGTTTAGCGTCATCGCGGGGTGAGGTGTCATGGTTACTGACAGGTTTGGCGTCATCGCGGGGTGAGGTGTCGTTACTGACAGGTTTAGCGTCATCGCGGGGTGAGGTAACGTGGTTACTGACAGGTTTGGCGTCATTGTGCGGTGAGGTAACGTGGTTACTGACAGGTTTAGCGTCATCGCGGGGTGAGGTAACGTGGTTACTGACAGGTTTGGCGTCATCCCGTAGTTACTGACAGGCTTAGCATCATCGCGGGGTTACTGACAGGTTTAGCGTCATCGCGAGGTGAGGTAACGTGGTTACTGACAGGCTTAGCATCATCGCGGGGTTACTGACAGGTTTAGCGTCACCGCGAGGTGAGGTAACGTGGTTACTGACAGGTTTGGCGGCATCGCAGGGTGAGGTGTCATGGTTACTGACAGGTTTGTCAGTAACCTTTATCGCTGACAGACTCTCTCAATCCAAGACCACTTTGGTAAATTCTCTGGATATAGACTTAATCTTAGCAAAAGTGAAATGTTTATTATTAGAGGAGGCGTAAATGGAAGCTACTTACACCTCAAAATTTTCCATTTAAGGTTGTGAGCTCTGGTGTTGTTCAACTTGGAGAGTATGTTCCCCAAACTTTGATGATCTCTACGGGAAAAACTTTTTCTTCTTCATCTTCATCTTCTGCCGCTTATCCAGGGTCGGGTCGCGGGGACAGCAGCCTAACCCAGGGAAGCCCAGACTTCCCTCTCCCCAGCCACATTTGCCAAATCTGCCGGGGGATCCCGAGGCGTTCCCAGACCCGCCGAGAGATATAATCCCTCCAGCGTGTCCTGGGTCTTCCCCGGGGTCTCCTCCCAGAGGGACACACAGTCTGCATTACTGCAGACGCCGCACCGATCCGTCTGTTGATCTCGCGCTCCATCCTTCCCTCACTCGTGAACAAGACCCCGAGATATTTAAACTCCTCCACTTGAGGCAGGACCTGACTCCCGACCCAGAGAGGTCCATTCCATCTGAGGACCATGGTCTCAGATGTGGAGGTGCTGATTCTCATCGCTCAAGTGAGAGCTGGAGATCACGACCAGATGAAGCCAACAGGACCACGTCATCTGCAAAAAGCAGAGACCCAATCCTGAGGCCACCAAACCGGATCCCCTCAACACCTCGGCTGCACCTAGAAATTCTGTCCATATAAGTTATGAACAGAATCGGTGAACTATGGAGTCCCCAGAAGGAGCACCCACCAGCACTCCCTCCAAGGCCTCCAGAAAGGGTGGGTACTCTGAACTGCTGTTCGGTGCACAAGCACGGACAACAGTCAGGACCCGTCCCCCCACCCGGAGGCGGAGGGAAACTACCCTTTCATCCACCGGGGTAAACCCCAACGTGCAGGCACCAAGCTGGGGGCTGATGAGAATGCCCACACCTGCTCGGCGCCTCTCACCATGAGCAACTCCAGAGTGGAAGAAGGTCCAGCCCCTCTCGAGGGTTCTGGTTCCAGAGCCCAAGCCATGCGTCGAGGTGAGTCCAACTATATCTAGTCGGAACCGCTCAACCTCGCGCACAAGCTCAGGCTCCTTCCCCACCAGAGAGGTGACGTTCCACGTCCCTAGAGCCAGCTTCTGCAGCCGGGGATCGGACCGCCAGGGTCCCCGCCCCTTGCTGCCGCCCAGCTCACACTGCACCCGACCCCTACGGCTCCTCCCGCAGATGGTGAGCCCACGGGAGGTGGGGCCCATGTGACACTTTCAGGCTGAGCCCGACCGGGCCCCATGGGTAAAGGCCCGGCCACCGGACGCTCGCTATCGTGCCCCACCCCCAGACCTGGCTCCAGAGGGGGGTCCCGATAACCCGTGTCTGGGCAAGAGAACATTTATGCCCAGGTTTGTTGTCATCATAGGGTTCTGTGAGCCATACTTATTCTGGTCCCTCCCCTAGACACCTGTTTGCCATGGGTGACCCTACCAGGGGCATAAAGCCCCCGACAACATAGCTGCTAGGATCTTCGGGACACACAAACCCCTCCACCACGATGAGGTGACGGCTTTGGGAGGAAAAAAAACTTTTTCTTTTGTCACTAAAATCAAACTGGACACGGACCGATGGTCTCCACTAAACCTTCCTACTGTTGCTTGAATAAATACAGTTAAAATGAATATTCTTCCACAGTTCTTATACTTACTCCAATGCATTCCGATCTTCCTTCTTTTCTCATTTTTCCGTTAAGTTGACAGCCTTATTCCAGATTTTGTTTGGAATAAGGAGACCCCTAGACTCCATCGACAAGTCTTACAGAGACCTAAAGCTGTGGGTGGAAAGGCGTCACCTCATTTTCTTTATTATTGAGCAACACATATAAGAAGTTAGAATTACTGAGTTAATTATGAAAATATTGAGGACTCTCCACCTTGGTTGATTTTGGAAGCCACCTCTTTGCATCTGGCCTCACTGAAAGCTCGGCTGTGCTCACCGTTGACTCTCTCTGTTTCTGATTACTCGAGGAATTCGGTGGTGGCCTCTTTGGACTCAATTCAGACGCCATTTTGGCCTACAAACACTTTCCATTGGAGCTCCCCTTGAACAAAAATCCTACTTTTTCCCTAGCTGAAAAAGACCTTATAGCATTTACAACTCTTAGCAAGAGGACTGATGTTATTAAAATGGAAGTACCCAGTTCCACATAACTATACAAACTGGGTCAGAGGGGTACTTCATTTTCTTAGGTCAGAAAAATTCAACTGACTGACTGGCAGGGCTGCCCTATTTGAGAAGACGTGGAAGCCCTTATATTAAAACCTCAGGGTGTCAGATCACTGTGGATCACTGAGATAGTTTGGATAGTCTGGGGTTCTGCTTTTTTTCTCTCTCTCTCTCTCTCTCTCTCTCTCTCTCTACACACACACACACATATATATATATATATATATATATATATAACTTTTTTTTTATTTTATTCTTTTTTAAAGTATTTCATATTTTTATTTTATTTTTTCCCTCTAAATTTCTAGCTCTCCTTTGCCTTTTAACCGTGTGTGTCCATCTACTGGGGCTTGGTGCTGGACTGGGAGTCTGTTCTTGTCTGGATTTCATGTCAGTATAAATACTACGTTTCATTATTTCATTATTATATTCTGTTCACCTCAATAAACAGATTTTAAAAAAGAAACTGTCTAGCTGGTGTGGTACGACACTGGCACTCTGCTGCTCACCGTTTTTTATCAGACTCAATGAATTCTGGGAGAAAAGAGTCGGGACAGGCGCACCACTGTGACGTGTGCAGGCGACGACCGCACTTTGAAGTGAGCAGACCCTGAATTGGACGCTGTGAGCGATCAGCCATCTGACATGAAACTGGAACCAGCTTGATGTGCAGCACAGCTGGAGCTGATGAAAGTTGGACTCAATGAGCAGAAACATCTAAATGAATCAGGATGTTTGTTTCTTCCAGGTCCTCTACATCCCACAGCTCCCACAGTTGGACCTCCGTCTTGGGTGTCCGACTTGGAAAAACACGATGAGCCAGACGACACACCTGCCCAGGTGTGACAAGTTTTAATCCTCCATGAGAATAAAACATGTTGATGACAGTTTGTGTGAATGTGTGCAGGCGGACCAGCAGCAGTCACTCAGAGACCTGAGACTTCGGTTGGCTGGACAGATGTCTCTGCTAGCTGCAGAGACGGGAAGCTCTGACGTCCTGACGCCGTTACTCAGAGGTAAAAACCCCCCGAACAGCCCAGAGACGTACACATGTCTGCCGTTTCACCCTGAGCGCTCCGCCCTGCAGGCAGCAGGATGGAGTCTCTAATTCAGAAGGCCGACCAGGTGTTAAACTGGCTGTCTCAGGGTGCTGGAGGTTCAGACAGTCCTGCAAATCCAGGTGAGTCCAGCGCTTTTCCTACCACCACTTTCTCACTTCCAACTGTTTCCTTCTTTTAACCCGGACAGGTCCATGATTGCTTCGCTTTCCAACCGATGTCCCAGAAACAGCATCTCACTCGGTACACGTTCCCAGCAACCTTTCTGATCCAAATCCTGCTCCGTCTGCCAGGAAAGCCGCTCCGTTTGCCGGGAAAGCCGCTCCGTCTGCCAGGAAAGCCACTCCGTTTGCAGGGAAAGCCACTCCGTTTGCAGGGAAAGCCGCTCCGTTTGCCGGGAAAGCCGCTCTGTTTGCCGGGAAAGCCGCTCTGTTTGCCGGGAAAGCCGCTCTGTTTGCCGGGAAAGCCGCTCCGTTTGCCGGGAAAGCCGCTCCGTTTGCCGGGAAAGCCGCTCCGTTTGCCGGGAAAGCCGCTCTGTTTGCCGGGAAAGCCGCTCTGTTTGCCGGGAAAGCCGCTCCGTTTGCCGGGAAAGCCGCTCCGTTTGCCGGGAAAGCCGCTCCGTTTGCCGGGAAAGCCGCTCCAATCACAAAAGAGAACCTCCTACAATGACCAGTCTTGAAGTGGACCAAATACCGGATGCGGATGACAAAACAAAGTACACAGTGGGTAAACAACTTTCTGATAGAAGCCTGATCCACCATGCCCACTAAAACCTGATCCACCAAGACCGCTGGAATCTGATTGAGCCTAGTTTCGAAAAGTGTGTCGCAACTCCAGCAGGCTTACAAAAACAAAACTGCAAATGCAGTGTAAAAACTTCTGATTCATAAAACTGTGCGCACTCACGTCCCACGCCTGGTGCTGTTCATGAATCAGGATCAATACTACATGATGCAACACAAGGGAGTGTCTGGTCACGCCCACATGTTGGCTTTGAAAAGGTACGTGACCCCAGATAACCATGAATCTGTGTCATTTCCATGACGCACAGCAGGCAACTAGGAACTTTCTGGAATGTGAGGTAGAAATTCCCACATGTAAAACTGATCAGGTAGAGGCAAGGTGGACATCAGCACCGCCAGGAAGGTGGACTGTCGGCATCAGACCACCGGACACTTTGAGAATGGAAAAACAAGCGCTTAGACAGGATGGAGAGGAGGGGCGGTGAAGACCACCTGGTATGGCACGGGGCAGTTGGATCAGGTAGACCAGGTCCTCCATCAGGGACAGGTAGACTAGATCCTCCATCAGGGACAGGTAGACTAGATCCTCCATCAGGGACAGGTAGACTAGATCCTCCATCAGGGACAGGTAGACTAGATCCTCCATCAGGGACAGGTAGACTAGATCCTCCATCAGGGACAGGTAGACCAGGTCCTCCATCGGGGACAGGTAGACTAGGTCCTCCATCAGGGACAGGTAGACCAGGTCCTCCATCAGGGACAGGTAGACCAGGTCCTCCATCGGGGACAGGTAGACCAGGTCCTCCATCAGGGACAGGTAGACCAGGTCCTTCATCAGGGACAGGTAGACCAGGTCCTCCATCAGGGACAGGTAGACCAGGTCCCCCATCAGGGACAGGTAGACCAGGTCCTCCATCAGGGACAGGTAGACCAGGTCCTCCATCAGGGACAGGTAGACCAGGTCCTCCATCAGGGACAGGTAGACCAGGTCCTCCATCAGGGACAGGTAGACCAGGTCCCCCATCAGGGACAGGTAGACTAGGTCCTCCATCAGGGACAGGTAGACCAGGTCCTTCATCAGGGACAGGTAGACCAGGTCCTCCATCAGGGACAGGTAGACCAGGTCCCCCATCAGGGACAGGTAGACCAGGTCCTCCATCAGGGACAGGTAGACTAGATCCTCCATCAGGGACAGGTAGACCAGGTCCTCCATCAGGGACAGGTAGACCAGGTCCTCCATCAGGGACAGGTAGACTAGATCCTCCATCAGGGACAGGTAGACTAGGTCCTCCATCAGGGACAGGTAGACCAGGTCCTCCATCAGGGACAGGTAGACCAGGTCCTCCATCGGGGACAGGTAGACCAGGTCCTTCATCAGGGACAGGTAGACCAGGTCCTTCATCAGGGACAGGTAGACTAGATCCTCCATCAGGGACAGGTAGACTAGATCCTCCATCAGGGACAGGTAGACTAGGTCCTCCATCAGGGACAGGTAGACCAGGTCCTCCATCGGGGACAGGTAGACCAGGTCCTCCATCAGGGACAGGTAGACTAGATCCTCCATCGGGGACAGGTAGACCAGGTCCTTCATCAGGGACAGGTAGACCAGGTCCTCCATCAGGGACAGGTAGACCAGGTCCTCCATCGGGGACAGGTAGACCAGGTCCTTCATCAGGGACAGGTAGACCAGGTCCTCCATCAGGGACAGGTAGACCAGGTCCTCCATCAGGGACAGGTAGACCAGGTCCTTCATCAGGGACAGGTAGACCAGGTCCTCCATCAGGGACAGGTAGACCAGGTCCTCCATCAGGGACAGGTAGACCAGGTCCTCCATCAGGGACAGGTAGACCAGGTCCTCCATCAGGGACAGGTAGACCAGGTCCTTCATCAGGGACAGGTAGACCAGGTCCTCCATCAGGGACAGGTAGACCAGGTCCCCCATCAGGGACAGGTAGACCAGGTCCTCCATCAGGGACAGGTAGACTAGATCCTCCATCAGGGACAGGTAGACCAGGTCCTCCATCAGGGACAGGTAGACCAGGTCCTTCATCAGGGACAGGTAGACCAGGTCCTCCATCAGGGACAGGTAGACCAGGTCCTCCATCAGGGACAGGTAGACCAGGTCCTCCTTCAGGGACAGGTAGACCAGGTCCTTCATCAGGGACAGGTAGACCAGGTCCTCCAGCGGGTCCTGCAGGGGGGGGAAACACCCTGATCAGTGTGCTGATTGGCAGTTTTAAAAGGCGAGCATGTTGTTTTAATTGTAATTAATTTAGAACTTGATGAAGCTGATCGATCAGCTGTGTAAACCTCAGAACTGCTCTGTTCCCCTGAGCAGATTTCCCTGCTTGACGTTCTGATCAGTATCAATCTGCTTTTTCTTCCTTTTTGCACATCATTTTAAACGAGTTTGGATTTCATCTGGTAGTTTATCATTTGTCAAATTTCACAGCATTTCTTTGGTTTATTTCTTCTTCGTTGGTGTCACCGTGTCTGCGGGTTTGGTGCATTCGTCAGTTTCTTTAACATTTTGGTGGCTGTGAAACGTTTTTTGTTTGGGAAGTGCAGTGAACACAGGTCTGGAATAATTTCCCCCCTCCCCAACTGAACCAAGTCCCCAGTCAGACCGGGTCCGGTGATGCAGCCCCAGATCCCTCCTGTCAGCTTCACTACAAAGTAACGACTACATCCCTCTATTGAGGGGTGTCCATACTTCTGCAGCCAGCTCGCTAACTCCTGTGTTCGTCCTGCAGTTAGGGTGTTGCTGTAGTTGAAGGTGGGGGTCGTTTGGGAACGGCTCTTCAGTTTGGAGCAAACTCAAAAAACCTCTTCCTGTTGTTAGTGGGCGGAGCTCCACAAAGTCCAGCCAACACCGAAGACCTGCCCCAGCGTTCAGCCAATCACGCTGCTCCGTTCTCTCCGTAAGACTCCTGTTCCAGTTCTGTTCTGATCCGCTCTGACTTCCCCCTCTCACATGTCCTGATGTTGGACCTGCAGGGGCGCTTCGGCCAGCGGGCTCACCACACACCTGAGCCGCCCACAAGTGGAGGTAGGTGGTCAGGTGGTGCCGTTCAGACCTCTGCAGGAGCTTCATGGTCCACAGGCATAAAGCTGCCTGCTGTCCTTCCCCCGCTTCCAGGTGGGAGGCTTGAGTCCAGACGGCCGCTGGAAACAGCCTGGACCGCTGGAGGCCCTGAAGCAGATGCTGTTCAGACTACAGGCTGTGGAGGCGGAGCTTCACAAGCACCGCCAGGAACACGCAGCTTTACAACCCGATGTTCCACACACACCAGACAAACAGGTACAGTCACACACACACACACACACCTGACAAACAGGTACAGTCACACACACCTGACAAACAGGTACAGTCACACACACACACCTGACAAACTGGTACAGTCACACACACACCTGACAAACAGGTACAGTCACACACACACACACACACACACACACACCTGACAAACAGGTGGAACACCAGTGATCCGTACTCCAACTGGCTGAGCAGATCTGTAAACTGGTGGCTGTGTATCATAACATATGTAGTACTCAGTATATAAAATATTCACTCGATGCAGTAACCACTTTGGCTTGTATACACTGCAGTATATAAGATGCTATTGCCTCCCTGTTTGTATACATATCAGTGTTTTAAATATACATAAATACTTTTTATTAGGATCGACTTCGAACAAGACAATCTATCAGAAACTCTCATGAAGAGAAGGATTTACTCCACCATTTAGTTTTACTTACACACAAAAAAAAGAAAAAAAGTTTTATTTACACACACACATATAAATGTGTGTGTGTGTGTGTGTGTGTGTGTGTATATATATATATATATATATATATATATATATATATATAAATAAAATATAATATAAATCCTCCTCCCTCACCCACCCCTCCCATCTCCCAGGGTAGGGCGGGTGGCTGTTCATCTCTCCAGCTCGGGTTCTCTACCAGAGTCCTGGGAGCTTGAGGGTTCTACTACTCAGTATCTCAGCTGTTCCTAGGACTGATCTTCTCTGGACAGAGATGTCTGATGTTCCACCAGGTATCTGTTGGAGCCACTTCTCCAGTGGGGGGGACACGGCCCTCAGTGCTCCCATCACTATGGGTACTACTGTTGCTTTCACCCTCCAGGCCTTCTCCAGTTCTTCCTTGGGGCCTTGGTACTTCTCCAGTTTCTCCTTTTTCCTGATATTTCCATCATTGGGGATGGATCCATGGATCACTACGGCTTTCCTCTGATGCTTCTCCATGATCACTTTGTCTGCTTGGTTGGCCACCACCATTTTATCTGTCTGGATCTGGAAGTCCCAGAGGATCTTAGTCCTCTCATTCTCCACCACCTTGGGGGGAGTTTCCCACTGGGACTAAGGGGTCTCCAGTCCATATTCTGCACAGATGATCCTGTACTCTATGCAGCTACTTGGTTACATGGAGAGTACATTCGTCCATGTATTCTTTGCCTGCCAGTATCTTGTACCCTGCAGTGAGGTGCTGGATTGTTTCAGGGGCTCCTTTGCATAGTCTGCACCTGGGATCCTGCCTGGTCTGGTAGATCTGGGATCCTGCCTGGTCTGGTAGATCTGGGATCCTGCCTGGTCTGGTAGATCTGGGATCCTGCCTGGTCTGGTAGATCTGGGATCCTGCCTGGTCTGGTAGATCTGGGATCCTGCCTGGTCTGGTAGATCTGGGATCCTGCCTGGTCTGGTAGATCTGGGATCCTGTCTGGTCTGGTAGATCTGGGATCCTGCCTGGTCTGGTAGATCTGGGATCCTGTCTGGTCTGGTAGATCTGGGATCCTGCCTGGTCTGGTAGATCTGGGATCCTGTCTGGTCTGGTAGATCTGGGATCCTGCCTGGTCTGGTAGATCTGGGATCCTGCCTGGTCTGGTAGATCTGGGATCCTGCCTGGTCTGGTAGATCTGGGATCCTGCCTGGTCTGGTAGATCTGGGATCCTGCCTGGTCTGGTAGATCTGGGATCCTGCCTGGTCTGGTAGATCTGGGATCCTGCCTGGTATGGTAGATCTGGGATCCTGCCTGGTCTGGTAGATCTGGGATCCTGCCTGGTCTGGTAGATCTGGGCCTGCTCCTGTGGCCTTGATGCTCACTAGTCCCCGGCCCCCTTCTTTGCTCTTAGTGTCTAGTCGCTGGACACTGGACTTGGGGTGGAACCCTCCATGCATGGTGAACAGCTTCCGTGTTCTGACATCCATGTTCTGAGCTTCCTCCTTTGGCCTCCACTGCAAAAACTGAAATCTAAGTAAGATTAAAAATCTTAAATTGAGTCCACATATGCTCATTTTTTTAAAGGTAAGATAATTCTTAGTTTTTATGCCAGAGAATTCCTCTTGTTTTAAGAGTATTTTTACTTGTTTTGGGAAGTCTTAACAAGCTTAATTTTCTTGTTCTGTGGGCAGATAATTTATCTTAGTTAAAGCAACATTTACCTCATTTTTGTATTTTTTTTTCTTGTTTTTCAAGGCTGAGTTTTTGTAGTGCAGCTTAGTATCCCAGCAAGGTATCGGATCACTAGCAGGGCATAGCTGTTACGGTGTGTTCAGACCAAACGTGTTTTGAGTGTCAAAAACACTCAAAACGCTGAATGCTCGGCGCTGCTCACTAAACTGCCACTTTTGTGTTCGACGCCCAAAACGCTCCTGCTGCGTTTGCTGCTTGTCTGGAGCGAGCGGCAGACGTAGCGGAAAAGAGAGGAGGGGGCGGAGCTTTCCTTCCGGTCAGTCTGAATGACGGCGGTGCAGTAGAGAGACGGCATGGTTTTATTTAATAAATAAAGCTAGAGAACGTTGTCGTAGGTCAGTGATAGTCACTGTTAATTAGGGCCCGACTGATATATCGGCCTGCCGATATTATCGGTCGATATGGGGGTCCAGGGTGATATCGGCTATCGGTAAAAAATAGCTTATTTTTTATAGATTTATTTTTGTCATGTTTGTTTCTGAGTCTGCCCAGTTAAAAATGTAATTGGGCTACTTATCCAGCAGATGGCGCCATGTCTGCAGGATAAGCAGCGGGGGCGGGGTCATCCTTGCTCATGGCTGCCTGCCGTGGAAGCCGAGACAGAGCAAACCGGACGGTGAAACAGATAGACGCTGAGGCTAGTAAAGTCACGTCTGCTCACCAGCATTTTATATTTACTCACTGGTAAGTTGAAATGTTAAACACAGTTATGTTTTCCCTCTTACATTCTCTACAGACTGGTCATTGCGTGTCTCGTGGCCGCGCTGCAGCGAGGAAAGCCGTGCTTAGTGTTTAGCCTCGTGAACGTGTGTGAAAGTTGGTGGCTGCGTGCCATTTACACAACTTCTGAATACTTATTATTATTATTGGTGGTGCAACGGATCATCATTGATCCGCGATCCGTTTGGATCAGTATCTACGGTTCGACACACATGTGATCCACGGATTGATATAAAAATTTTTAAAAAGCCGCGTGCATAATCGTTCCACACAAGTGCAGCGTGGTCATGGCGAGCAGAGGAACATGAACACCCGGTTCATTCTAATCCCTTGTGTGGGAACACTTTGGTTTCCCTGTCAGATACGATGAAGAAGGAAAGAGGTCAGCTGATAAAACGGTGACGGTGTGTCGGCACTGTGGAATAAGAAAAACAGATTTACATGTTTTAAATCAGTGAATAATTCAGATAGTTCATGGTGTCTAACAGGTAGACATGAGTTTAAGAACGAGCTTAGAATGTTTTAGCTTTGAGTCATATTTTTGAATTTTTTTCTCATGGATGGATTTATCGGCTATTGGCTCTAAAGTCTTTATATCGGTATAAAAAAATCCATATCGGTCAGGCCCTACTGTTTATGAAACAAGAGCCGCACTAAGCAGAGCCACCACCTGATTGCCAAATCAGTAACATTCAGCTTTTTAGCAAGGAATGGTTATCCTAAATATTGTACGGAGTAATGGCATTCTTATGCAACAGTAAAATGCAACAATGCCTCCAGAATGTGGGCGTTTCTTTTTCATTATATAAACGGAGCTACTGACGGAGCGGCTCTTTGGTGGAGTTCTGTGCAGCTGAAATCAGCCAGAACTGGCAACTCTGACAGGGTCAGTTAGGGCTGTTAGGACAGCAAAGTTTCTGCAAGCAGCCTGCAGCTCTTGTTTGTGGAGAGAACTGCAGCATTGAGGATCATTATGACTTGTTTAGAGAGCATTTTCAGAAAGTGCTTCACGAGCCACAAGTGAGCAGCATGCATGAACACTGTCGTAGAGCGTCTCAGCCCCGTGTCTGGGTTCACCACAGAAATCCTCCAGGAGCTGCGAACTGATCAATCTGATTGGTTGACACCCCGTGTCAAGCGGGCAAAGTTCCGATTTTCTATCTCCAGCTTTTGATGCGCGTTCCGCGCAGAACGCACATCAAGCTTAAAAACTTCTCGGCGCGGAACGCTAACACTCAAAACGCGACGTGAGAAAGCTCGACGCCCCCTTGCCGCGCCTCCACATAGACTTTACATGTAAACCTGACGCTTTGGACGCTCAAAACGCGTTTGGTCTGAACACACCGTTGATTGCCTGGATCTTGTTCTTGCCATTGAGCTGACTTCTCAGTACTTGCCTCACTCGTTGCAGGTATGTAGCTGTGGCAGCTTTCCTTGTGGCTTCTTCATGGTTGCCATTCGCCTGTGGTATGCCCAGGTACTTGTAGCTTTCCTCCACATCTGTTATCCTGCCCTCTGGGAGTGCAAAGCCCTCCGTATGGATTACCTTCCCTCTCTTTGTTATCATCCGCCCACATTTCTCCAGTCCGAATGACATGCCGATGTCCCTGCTGTAGATCCTGGTGGTGTGGATCAGTGAGTCGATGTCCCGCTCACTCTTAGCGTACAGCTTGATGTCATCCATGTACAGGAGGCGGCTGATGGTGGCCCCATTCCTGAGTCGGTATCCATAGCCAGTCTTGTTGATTAGTTGGCTGAGGGGGTTCAGGCCTATACAGAACAGCAGCGAGGACAGGGCATCTCCTTGATACATGCCACATTTGATTGAAAATTGTGCTATTGGCTTGAAGTTGGCCTCCAGGGAGGTCTGCCACAGCCTCATTGAGTTTGCAACAAAGGTCCTCATGTTGCCGTTGATCTTGTACAGCTTCAGACATTCCAAGATCCATGAGTGAGGCATTGATGCATAGGCTTTCCGGTAGTCAATCCATGTGCCCACTTACCTTACCAGCTGTGATGCCTGACAGGAGCTTCCATGTCGTGGAGAGGCAGGTTATTGGCCGGTAGTTGGATGGGACTGATCACTTGTTGGGGTCTTTCTGGTACATCACTAATTCTTGCCAGTAGGTGCTGAGGGTGCCTCACTCTCGTCTTAGCTCTGATGCTAAGGCTTGGTACCCAGTCTTGATGGGGGAGTTGATGTTGATAGGACTTATATCGGCCACTTCCATGTGATGTTTCACATCTACACTGAAACATCACGCATGTTCAGGATGTTTATATGAAATAAAACGTGTGTATTGCTGTGAGAGAAAATTTAGAGTTTTGGCTTTAAAGGAGTGAAAATGTATTTCATTTGCTCATTAATCGGTTTCAGTGACATGATGTGTATGTTGCAGCCAGCTGACAGTGAAGCAGAGTTTCCAAGTTTTTCTGGGAGTCCGTCATTACAAAGGTAACTTACTCAGACGTGCCTGTGCACCAATGAACCTCAGGGTCCTCAGTCAGTTTTATTGATCAGAATCCGTCCTCAGAGCTCTCCATCACCTGAGCCGTCTGAAGCTTCTCGTGGAGGAACCCAAGCAACCCACTGAAGAGGGCGATGAAGGACACTATTTGTCTTCAGCTGCTGATGGACTGATCTTCTCTCTGCAGGAGACCGACTGAATGCGCTTCATGTCCCTCGTGGATGTGAGGGAATCTGTGTGATGGAAATTGAGGATTATAAAACTGATGATTGGATGTGTGTTAGGCTGTGTGATGTGCTTGAGTGGAGGAAACTGTAAAATGAGATGGCAGCTGACTGGTTCTGCGCTTTCCTGTCTGCATCTCTGATCCAGGTATCCTGTAAAACATGAAGCTGTCCATGTTACATGACAGCTTTTACAAACATGAAGACGTCCTTCTCAGGCCGGACATGAAGAATTATGAACATGAACTGTGTTGGAAGTGTTTGTGGTCAGGGTAGCACATGTGCAGCTTACAGCTTAAAACATGTTAAACTTACTTTAGCATACACTACTGTATGAAAGCTAACATGACCATATGCAGTGTGATGCCTGTTATATTTTTTTATTGCTAATCCTGTCTTGCTAAAATGTGTTATAAACTTATGTTAGCATGTTCCATGGTACATGTTTCCAGAACAAGTCAAAGTGGACCTTAATAACAGAGGAAGTGCCTGGAAAAGTACATGTCTGTATATATTTATGATAAATAAAAAGTTCTGAATATAAACTGTATGTGGCTTCATGGTGGGACATCTGACATATATTCTGTTTTACAGAAGTATCAGGAAGACACTTGCTGTTAAAAATAACATGAAACACATGAACACCCCTAATCCTACAAGGCTGAGTCGCTGCAACATGCATGCTACATGCAACAACTAATGGCTAGCATGTCCTTGCTAATGCTTAGCATGTAATTGCAAATGCCTAGCATCTCCTTGCTAATGACTAGCATGTAATTGCTAATGCTTAGCATCTCCTGGCTAATGACTAGCATGTAATTGCTAATGCTTAGCATCTCCTGGCTAATGACTAGCATGTAATTGCTTATGCTAGTGAATAACATCAATCATTCTCATTTGTTTTGATGGTAAACTTGTTGCATTTGTTGACAAATGTGCAGTTATTGTATTTAAATATTCATATCTATTGAAATTGTCAGTTTTAGTCACGAAGCATTCTATAAAAATGTACAAGTTTATCTCTCGTGAGATTTGTGAGTTTTTAAACAGTGTCCTTTATGGGATCGGTGTCGCCAACACTGGCCCAAGCTTTACTTGGTATCAGATTAGGAAGAAACACACTGGCACTAATTTTGATCCTTATGCTGCACCATACTACACAACATAATATAAGGTTGGTGTGTTCAGTCAGAGGCTTCTTCAGGCCCAGAGGACAGCTAAAGTACAGGAGATGATTCCTGCTGCAGGTCTGGAACAAGAAAAATTGCAGTTTGCTGATAAAACATGAATTTATTTCCTTTGCGGCTGTGGAGGCTCCACCAGCATGTCCACCAGTCTTCCTGACTGGTTCTTGGAACTGGACATTCGCAGTCGGTCCTTCTGGAGGCTGAGGAGTGTTTTATGTCTCAGGGCTATGTGGTACTTGTCCTCCAGCTGTCTGAGCGCGCGCTCGCAGCCCTGCAGGTGTTTCCCCAGCTGCTTGTAGTCTCCGAGCAGCCTGTGTTTCTGCTCCGCAACGCGGCCGTGCTGCAGCCGGTGGAAGTCCCTCTCCCGCTGCGTCCTCACCAGGCTCTCCGCTGCAGCCATCACCTCCTTCCCCAGCAGCTGCGTGTCCCTGCGGACCGAGTCCAGCTGCACCAGGAGCACGTGCCTGTGCGCGAGCGCATCGGGGATGAACGTGTCTGGTGCTGAGCCGTACCACTCCGCCTCGAAGCAGCTCAGAGTCCGGTTCAGACCGGCTTTAAGGAGGAAGTTCCTCAGGAAGTCCTCCACCGCTTCTGGGGTGTGGAAGATCTGCTGCTGGGGAGGTTTTATCCCAGAAATGTCCTCCTCACTGCTCCTTTCTTCCTCTGCTGCGTGTCCGGACATCTCAGACCCAGCTCTGGTTATGCGTTGCCATGGCAACAGGTCTGTCGCCATAGCAACCGCGATACGAATACGTTTATTGGTTTACAGCAGTGGCGGCTGGTGAAAAATGTTCGAGGTGGGGCTGACGTGACAATACATTGCTTTGCCTGGTCGAGTGTAAGAATTCAAATCAACAGTCAGACGATTATAATTTCACAGTAATGATTTAATCTCCTCAAATCACCATTTTCATAGATAAATAAACTTAAACAGTTTCACAATATAATACTCTATGCATGTTATAGAAAAAGTATCAAATATAATAAGTCAAATATTAAAGGGTATAAACTGAATTTATACAAAACAGTGTGTGTGAGTGAATCAGAGAAAGAAGAATGTGTTTGTGTCCCTGAGGTGAGTATGGTGTGATAGCTGAGTGGAGGGGATGGACAGGTTTTATTTGGACAGGAACTTTGCTCATCTGTCTTTTTGAGTGGCAAATTTCTCAAAGACTCTGGTGTTGAAATCAGGATGTCCCGTGTTAGATGTTTCTCTCTGGAGAGCAGAGCCAAAGCATTGTCGTTGTATTCCTGAGGAAGGTTTTTATTCTCTTTAACGTTGAGAAGCGCCTCTCTGACTCTGATGTGGACATTGGCGTGGTAATCAGGATGTTGAGAAGACTTACAGTTTCTGTGTCTTGGAGATTATTCTCCTCAGAACCTGAAAGAGAGCCAGTGCACCACTGCAGCTCTGGATCTCTTCATTACAGTAGATCAAGGACAGCTCTGTTTTAAGCCTGGCCTTGTCCAGTGAGGGATATGCTTCCACCGTAGTATCCAGCGGGGAATCTGGGAACTTCTTGTCGTGTTCTGGGAACAAGTCTCCCTGCAGCAGAGCGGCACTGACCAGGTGTTTGGTGAAGGAAAACCTCTCCTTGGCACGGCACATAATGGTGTCGCATACCTATAACATGATATGTCATTTAAAAAAGGTAAAAACTAGGTTTTGACATTTCATTTTAAACAATAAGCTTTATATTCTTTTAAAATGGATTTTTCTTATTTTTATTTATATCTTATAACTTTAATTTTTTTTTTACTTTTTGTATTGAATGTACACTGAGAGCAAGTAACCACCGGAATCAAATGACTTGTTGAAAAAAATTATTCAGATTGCAATTCTTTCCTTTCCTGAACAGCTAAATTGTATGAGCCAGTATGTACTCTGTTACTCTGTACCAGGGGTCTCCAGCTCCAGTTTTCATGAGCTACCATCCTGCAAGTTTTAGTTTTCCCAGGTACAACACACTTTATTCAAATGAAGAGGTTCTCCAACAACTTGTTGTCATCTTCTGCACCTGCCTGTTAATGAGACATTGATTTGGGTCAGGTGTGTCACAGCAGGGAAACACCAAAGCCTGCAGGATGGTAGCCCACAACGACTGGAGTTGGAGACCCCTGATCCATGTATTCATATCGTAACATGACAATGTATATTTCAGTCAGTAGCACTATTTCAAACAGCTAGTGTGGTGAAAAGTTGTTATTCTTCTGTCCACCAGGTGGCAGCAGTAAGTGTTTACCTCCAATGCCAAATGGTGTTTCCTGTCTTCTCCCAATGTCTGCCGTTTCTTTGTGGGTGGTTCCTGTACAGGTCCACTGGACTCCTGACCCTCAGCTAGGGAAGGAACAGCTTCTCTGATAATACACAAACAGTACATGTAGGGGCCAATTAATGAAAGACTATATAAGACAGGAAATTGTGTGTGTAAGGTGTGTGTTAGGCCGGAAAAGAAATTCAGTTTTGACCGCTTTGCCGGGAACACGTTGTATGCGCAGAATGCCGTTGGTTTATTGACTGTGGAAATATTGGAGTTCGAAATGGGAAATAAATCTGCTTTTAAACTGCAGCGTCTGGACAATTATCAACATCATCCACATCAGGTAAAGCGAGTCAGCAAACTTTCCGATCCTAACATTCCAGTGGCTTAAAGCTTTGGCTTAGCCCTTCAGTACATATGATTCAAAAATAATTTCTGAAAACTTCTTAACATATAATATATAACTCTAAGACTGTATTAAATGACAAATTACTGTATTTGAGTATTAAGCTACACAGAGTCTATTCAGAGACAACATTTGGGTAACTCTGTGCACAGAAGCTTACCTGATAGCCTGCATGCTGTCAATGAATCTCTGGATGATTCCTGAGATGTAGACAGAATCTATGTTTCTTTTCTGCAGCTGATTGTACAGCATGTCCACATGTGGCATTATTTTATGAAAGAGGGCCAGGAAAAAAAAGAAATCATCATCCTGAAGCATTCTCACGTAGCCGCCAGCCTCTCTCTTTGTAAGACTGTCAAATTCAGGTCTGTTCCGGATGGTCTCAAAACACCTGACCATATCAGCCTTGTGTTCATACACTGTGTTAACAGCATGACTGCTGAACTTCCAACGTGTTGCTGATACACTTGGAAGGCGATGCGCGACCACCTCATCAAGCACTGCCGTTCTCTTGCTTGACTTGGAAAAAAAAGAAGAAAATCCCCCAATGTCAGAAAAAAAGTGACTGATCTGGGGAATGTGAGGTGTTGCTTGTTGCATTACTAAGTTTAACTGGTGGGCATAAGAGTGAAGATAGTAAGCATTTCCATAGATGTCCTGAACTCCTGCAGTGGCACCCCTCATCACTGAAGCCCCATCATAGGCCTGGACGATCCGCTTCTTTTCTTGTCCCTCAGGAAGGATGATGCGCAGCCTTTCTAATAAGGCGCTGGCGATTGTATCCGAGCTGGCATTGGAGAGCTTAATAAACTCGTAAAAACGCTCCTGGACATTGTGGCTTCTGTCAATGTATCTTAGAACCAGGACTAACTGACAGTGTGTGGAAATGTCAGTTGTTTCATCAGCTTGGATGGCTAAAAATCAGCTGTTTTTACTTCATCATTTTTTTTTTCTCTCAGAACTGCCAGCATACAGTCTAGTAACTCGTTTTGCACGGTCTTTGAGGTGCCTCTTAAAACAGTTGCAAACAGTTCAAGATGGTCGTTCAAGTCCCGGTCAATGGACGCCATTAAGTCAACTAAACCTCTGAAAATTCCAGGGTTTTCAGAAGTGTCCCTTTCATCGTGCCCCCGCAATGCCAGTTCAAAAGCACCACAAAACTTAATGCAGTCTATGAGTTTCAATAAAACATGACGATTCTTATCAACCTCTTTGTTGTGCTTTCTTACCGCAATGCGGTGTCCGTCGTCCAACTGCGTCGCTATGCTAATCTTTCCTAGCACAGCTAGCTTGATGCAGTTTATCACATGAACTCTTGATGGTTCGTGCTTCTTGATGCGTTCGGAGAGGTGTTTCAAGTCGGTTTGTCCTGACTGTGTCCATGTTAAATCACATCTGTCACTTTTAAAAAGAATGCAGGGAAAACAGAAAAGTGCATTGGCGAGTCCACAACCTGTAAGCCACGACTTCTGCTCGAACCGACTCCTGCAAAAACTCCGGTTGTAAACTTTGCCTTTCTCCTTGGTCTGCTGGTTAATGTTAAGGTCGGGCTTGTCGGGTCCCAATTCCTTAACACAGATTTTCTCCTTCATTGTCCTTCTTGCAAAGGGGGAAATAAATAAGGATCTCACCGAATTTGGTGGAAGTTGCTCCTCGCTCGTTAAACTCGCCATCATTCCGCCAACTGACCGCACCACACAAGCTTCTCTCTCGCGCCCTCTCTCTGTCGCTCTCGTTTTTTCTTTTTTTTTTTTACATCTTAAATATCGCGGCATTTCCTGCTGAGGGGCAATATTTTTAGCGCCCCAAGACGAGAAATTTCAGCGACACTGATTGGTCATATATTTATTAATTCGCCCTAGTTACACTGCATGATTGGTTATTTGGGTGCACTGCTGGGGCAGTCAGACCAGAGCCCCACAACACTAACGTCTGTGTAAATTTATTGTCAAATTTATTGTCAGCAGGTGTGAAATGTAGCTGATACATTTCATATTGCATGTAAGCATATACGAGTGGGTAAAACCAACATTTATGAACATAAAATGAAGATATTATGAAAAATAAATTTTACATTCTCCCCATTTTATGGGGGGCGGCGCCCCAGCGCCCTCTATTGGCCGGCCACCACTGGTTAAAAGATGTAAATGTTTAGTCAGACATATTTGAAAATAAACAATAACGAAATAAAATAATTAATCAATCCTGCTGGGAAACAGAAAAAACACGATTTTACTCTTCAATATGAACTGAAAGAGTTTAAAAGTTAAGTTCCCAGATCCCTAATGTCATTCTTGACCTAATGATGATAATAAATAAATGATATTACAGTAAGATGCAGGAGATCATCCTGCCAGCAGCCATTAACCTACCAGTTTGTTGTCAAGTGTTTCTCCACTCCGCCTGTTAATAGCCAGTCGATGGGTGGAGGTATGCTGTAACAGTGATAAATAAATCCTGATGGAGGAAAGTCAGACTGCCAGCAGCATACAATTTAACATATATAAAGAATAACATGTTAATTTAATGAATAAAATAAGAATATTGATTAATATTTAAGTAGTGACAGCTTTACAGTCTGATGGCTGTGGGGACAAAGGATGTCCTGAACCTCTCAGAGCAGCTTCTCTGTCCTGTCAGGGTGGAATAGTGTCCATAATGTCCTGCCGTTTCCTCCTCTGATGCAGCTCTAACAGGGTCTGTGACACAAACCAGAGGTTCATATGAAACTCTTATTTTGGATTTCTGTGCTAATGGTCTTGCTTCATCTTTTATTCATCAGAGGGAGGCAGCCAGCAGAGACTCCTGTATGTTGAGCAGTTTTCTTCATGATGTTGTCTCAGTGCTCCAGTAGGGGGAGTCAGGCTCTGTTCCCCTCCCTTATTACAGACGGAGAGAACTGTTTGCTGTTATTATTCACTCTTCCCATTATCACCCCTTTTTAAAGGCAAAACAGGTCCAGCTATCTACCCTACCCCGCACAGAAGTGGACTTTTTAACAAGTTTGTCCAGACGTCTACAGTCCCCCCACCCCAGCAGCCTAGCAGACAACAAAGACCACTTGCTATGACAGTGTGAGAGAACATCGGCAGCATGTCACTGCAGACGTCGCAGGACCTAAGCCACCTCAGGAAGACTCTCTTCTTGCACACTGTGTCTGTGTTGGAACACCAGCCCAGCTTCTGATCTAGAGCTACCCCCAGGTACTTATAGGCCTGCACAGTTTCTGTTTCTTCTCCATCGATACAGACTGGCTGGCTGGGTGTTTTAGATCTCCTAAAATCTACCACCAGCTCCTTAGTCTTGGTGGTGTTTAGGAGATAACAGTTCTTTTTACTCCAGGAGGAGAAGGCCTCTACAAGATCCCTGTCTTCCCCTTCCCCTCCAGCGCTATCACTGTATCTTCTGAGGACTTCTATATGTGGCAGGGCTCTGAGTTGTACCTCAGTACAGCTGAGTTGGACCTCAGGAGGCCTTATGGTGGTAAAGGTACTGGAGAAGTTGAAGAACGTGATCCTCACATAAGAACCAGGTACATCCACGTAGGTGTACGGCCGGTGCAGCATGTAAAGAACTGCATCTTCAACTCCCAAGTGTGCCTGGTAGGCAAACTGGAGGGGGTCTAGATTCTCAGCGACCTGCAGATTTATGTAACAGACAAGGAGCCTCTCCAAGGTCTTCCCTGTGTGAGATGTCAAAACCACTGGTCTGTAGTCATTCTTCTTCACTGGTAACCCTGTTCTTGGCATCAGTGAGACAGGAAATCTTCCACAGCACTGGAACTTTTTCCATCTGACGACTCACATAGAAGAGAAGCTAAAGAAGGACTGTTAGTTGTCCTGCACAGTCTTTGAGAAGCTGTGGACATATACCATCTGGACCAACAGCCTTTACTGAGCTCAGCTCCCACCTCTTCTGTTGTTAGAGACATGTGGAGCAGCTCAGGATAAAGTTGAGGGGAGCAGCAAAGTTGGTGGTGGGGAGCAGTTGTAGATGTGGAGGGAACAGCTGTAATGTTGAAAAAACAGCTGTAGATGCGGATTGAACAACTAGATGTGGAGGGAACTGCTGTAAATGTGGAGGGAACGATTGTAGATGTGGAGGGAACTGCTGTAAATGTGGAGGGAACGATTGTAGATGTGGAGGGAACTGCTGTAAATGTGGAGGGAACGATTGTAGATGTGGAGGGAACTGCTGTAAATGTGGAGGGAACGATTGTAGATGTGGAGGGTACGATTGTAGTTGTGGAGGGAACGATTGTAGATGTGGAGGGAACGATTGTAGATGTGGAGGGTACGATTGTAGATGTGGAGGGAACGATTGTAGATGTGGAGGGAACGATTGTAGATGTGGAGGGAACGATTGTAGATGTGGAGGGAACGATTGTAGATGTGGAGGGAACGATTGTAGATGTGGAGGGAACGATTGTAGATGTGGAGGGTACGATTGTAGATGTGGAGGGAACGATTGTAGATGTGGAGGGTACGATTGTAGATGTGGAGGGAACGATTGTAGATGTGGAGGGAACTGCTGTAGATGTGGAGGGAACGATTGTAGATGTGGAGGGAACGATTGTAGATGTGGAGGGAACTGCTGTAGATGTGGAGGGAACGATTGTAGATGTGGAGGGAACGATTGTAGATGTGGAGGGTACGATTGTAGATGTGGAGGGAACGATTGTAGATGTGGAGGGAACTGCTGTAGATGTGGAGGGAACGATTGTAGATGTGGAGGGAACGATTGTAGATGTGGAGGGAACGATTGTAGATGTGGAGGGAACTGCTGTAGATGTGGAGGGAACGATTGTAGATGTGGAGGGAACGACTGTAGATGTGGAGGGAACGACTGT
>NC_136615.1:37407048-37435705 GCF_933228915.1 Telmatherina bonti
AACGTTTTTCTGTGGAAACCTGCAGACTTTTCCACTAATCTGTCCTTTTCGGAGCGTTTTCGTCATGTCCTGAAATCCACATGATGGATTTCCCAGTTTCAGGCTGAGATATGATCTGAGACAGTTTCTGCTGTTTATCTGCTCCAACCAGACACGATGACAAACCATCGTTCCCATTTCTGCCCAGTAAGCTCAAACTGGACCAGTCTAAGTCCCCAGACACCAGTTCTAATGGAAATGAACATATGATGGAAAAGTATCATAAACTGCATTATTAAGAGTCGAGATGGCGAGACATGTAACACCATTCCGAGTCCCCAACCGGACCAAGTCCCCCCCCTCCCCAAACTGATTTACTGTCAGCCGCGTTGAGGGTTGTGTCTTTGAATGGAGCCCAGAAACAGCCTGACTGTAGCTGCGTCCACCGTAACATGCCGCCTTCACGTCCTGCAGCACCTGTTGGGAGGAGAAAATGTGAATATATTCACATAAAGCAATGGGACTGAATAAACCTGGAGCAAGGCCGCTGATGCGTCTGTATTTACCAGGTTTCAGAAGGACGTGCAGACATGGCTGCAGACGTGGAAACAAAGCACAGTGACAATCCTCACCGTGGTGGGAATATTTCTGAAATGGAGGAGGAAACCATCAGAACATCTGGCTCATCCAGCATGTTGGAGGAACTCAGGATGGAGTTGTGGTCCTGTGGAGAGGAGTCACACACACTTGCAGATGTTCGTCTTGCAGCTGGGATCCTCTCTATGTCCAAAACGTTTCCACGCCTGCAGCAGTAAAAAGTTTTTTTTTCCAGCAGCTGGATTTCTTATTTTTCCTCTTTCACCTTCGGTCTTTATTCCTCGTCTTTCCTTCATCCTGTTTGCATTTTACCCACAGCAGGAACTTTTCCAGGTGTTTGCTTCCACACAGCGTTTGTGTTCTGAAGGTCATGTTACCTCTCCAAGCTCCGCCCAAACCACCAACCCTCAACATGTTTCCACCTGCCGCCCGTTACCACTAAATCCCCTGCAGCCTGTGGTTCTGTGTAGAAGACACACTCCGACTGGGAGCATGACAGATCCGGCTTTACCTGGCTTCATTTGGACCAATCAGTACTCTCAAATGAACTCAAGCTGCCACAGGGGTTGGGCCCCCCGGGCTTGGGCCCCCGGGCTTTGGAAAGCCTGTCATTGAGGCGGCTTTGACGGGAAGATGGCAGAAGTTCTGTCGTGTGTCTTTTGAAGAAAAGGAATCCCTGTAAGACACGTCTGTAAAGCTCCAACATGCATCTCACTTGAAGCCTGTTGGCATTAAAACACACACACACACACACACACACACACGCAGACAGACATTGGTGGAAAGTCTGACAGGAAGTGTCTCCACCATCATGTCCAGGTGAGCAGTGATCATGGGGTCTGCAGTGGAGAGGACAGATGAACATGTGAGGGAGTATCTGACCTACCGGGGCTTCACCAGCACGCTGAAACACCTGGACAGCGACATCAAAGCTGATAAGGAGAAGGGCTTCAGGGTACGGAACGAGCCTTTTTTCTCTGACAGGAGGTCTATGCGAGCGCTGATGTGTGTATTGTGTGTGCAGGTGGATAAGATCATCGAGCAGCTGGTGCAGCTGGTGCAAAGCTTTGACCTGAGCGGCCTGAAGGAGTACTGGCTGTACCTGGACAGACGCCTGTTCTGCAGGCTGGAGGACGTTTACAGGTCCACTGTCAACAAGCTGAGAACCAGCCTGTACCGATACTACGTCATCAACACCATCCAGGTAACAGCTGGGAGAGAGCCCCCCCCCCCACAGCGTCTGCTTCATGCCATCTCTCTGTTCTGCTTCCAGAAAGGAAACCTGGAGAAGACCCAGGAGTTTTTCCAGAAGCAGGTGTCAGAGCTGCAGGGTCAGCCAGAATGGCGCGACTGGTTTGTTCTTCCATTCATCCCCAACCCTGAGCAGAATTCCGCCTTCGCTCCTTACTTCTCCCGCCAGTGGGCCGACACCTTCCTGGTTTCACTGCACAACTTCCTGTCCGTCCTCTTCCAGTGTATGCATATCCTCCTGAAGAAGTCCAGACAATGTAGGTCCGGGTGGCTCCGCCTCAAATCAGGATGGTGATTCATTCACCAGGTTACCTAGGTTATGATTCACTCATCAGGTTCCCTAGGTTATAATTCACTCATCAGGTTCCCTAGGTTATGATTCACTCATCAGGTTACCTAGGTTATAATTCACTCATCAGGTTACCTAGGTTATGATTCATTCACCAGGTTACCTAGGTTATGATTCACTCATCAGGTTCCCTAGGTTATGATTCACTCATCAGGTTACCTAGGTTATGATTCACTCATCAGGTTCCCTAGGTTATGATTCACTCATCAGGTTACCTAGGTTATAATTCACTCATCAGGTTACCTAGGTTATGATTCATTCACCAGGTTACCTAGGTTATGATTCACTCACCAGGTTACCTAGATTATGATTCACTCATCAGGTTCCCTAGGTTATGATTCACTCATCAGGTTACCTAGGTTATAATTCACTCATCAGGTTACCTAGGTTATGATTCATTCACCAGGTTACCTAGGTTATAATTCACTCATCAGGTTACCTAGGTTATGATTCATTCACCAGGTTACCTAGGTTATAATTCACTCATCAGGTTACCTAGGTTATGATTCATTCACCAGGTTACCTAGGTTATGATTCACTCATCAGGTTCCCTAGGTTATAATTCACTCATCAGGTTACCTAGGTTATGATTCACTCATCAGGTTCCCTAGGTTATGATTCACTCATCAGGTTACCTAGGTTATAATTCACTCATCAGGTTACCTAGGTTATGATTCATTCACCAGGTTACCTAGGTTATAATTCACTCACCAGGTTACCTAGATTATGATTCACTCATCAGGTTCCCTAGGTTATGATTCACTCATCAGGTTCCCTAGGTTATAATTCACTCATCAGGTTACCTAGGTTATGATTCACTCATCAGGTTCCCTAGGTTATGATTCACTCATCAGGTTCCCTAGGTTATAATTCACTCATCAGGTTACCTAGGTTATGATTCACTCATCAGGTTACCTAGGTTATAATTCACTCACCAGGTTACCTAGGTTATGATTCACTCATCAGGTTCCCTAGGTATTGATTCACTCATCAGGTTCCCTAGGTTATGATTCACTCATCAGGTTACCTAAGTTATGATTCTTTCACCAGGTTACTTAGATTGTGATTCATTCACCAGGTTACCGAGGTTATGATTCATTCATTTCTACTTCTTACATCTACTTTCTACCTCTAATTCCAGTCTAGAGATACGCTGGAACAAAATGCTTCAGATTTTGCTGAAAGTGGTTCATTCCTTTGTTTCATATTATAAAATGACCGAACATAAATGAGACGTCTCTGACTCCAGTTTATATACTGGGTTCATACAGCTGGGTTGCAGCGCTGCAGATGTGGTCGGAGAGGGGGGGCAGTGGTTCCACCTTGTGTCCTAGCTGCGGTGTCCTCGCAGAGGAACCAATAATCACTATGAAGGAGGAGGTGCAGGAGATGGAGAGAAATAAACACCACCCTGACAGAAACCACACTAAAGATAAACTTGTGAATAAATGAGAATTCTCCACCTCTGATGTGTTGCATCACTTCTAGACGTAAAGCAGCAGCGTTTGGTTCCAACGTGAGAGGATGATTGACAACACAATCATTCAGATTGGATGATTGATCAGGTGAACGCAGGTGAAGCGCTGACGCCATTTAGTAGCATGTTATGTAGCGTCTCCACTATCTGCACACATCTGCAGCTGTACAACAGGTTTCCTCCTGGGCATGGAGGCACCTCCACCTGCCTCCACCTGCCCGATGGCCGCTACACCACGTCTGGCTGTGGAGAACATAGTTCTGTTCCTCTGCTCTGGGTTGGGAAAAGGAGCGGACCCGACCTGTCAGTCCCTTCCCTTTGGAAGGTGCCGGACTGGAGTCCAGAGTCTCCATGTTCCATGTCCACCAGCAGGGACAGATAAGCCACGTTGGGGAGCATTTTATCTCCAACCATCACTTCATGTTCTGTATCTGCAGGTGGAGGAAACACCTGAGCAGCCTGATGATGGACAACCACGTCATTTTATTGCAATTATTCATTTAGATCTTTATTAGTACGGCAGCTTTTAAGACAAATTTAAATTTCCGAAGGTGTTAAATAATTATGAGCCAGATTACTCTGATTTTTAGGTCTGTATACCTTGCCCTGCCTTATGGGAACGTTTTATCAGACTGGTTGAGCTTTTGTTTTGCTCCTTAACTCTTGTCCACCCCAGCCTGTCCTGCTGAGCTTCGACGCAGAAGTCCAGAAAATGACGACCCTGACGGAGGAGAACGAGCAGCTCCTTCAGCTGGTGAGAGGAAGCGTTTAACCAGAGGTGTGCAGGCAGAGTAGTCAGACAGAAAGAAATGTAATTATTCCATTTTAATAACTAGTTCATATATTTTTTCTCTTTTATATAATTCATTCATTCATTGTCCATTCCTTAACCGCTTCGGGCGAACGGCAGGGTACACCCTGGATAGCTCGCCAGTCCATCGCATGCAAAGCCGACAGAGTTCTAACCACTACGCCACCGTGCAGCCCCTCTTTTATATAATTATTATTTTTAATATAATCTTTCAGAAGATGATTTCCTATAGCGTTTAGTAGCTATTGATTAAAACTGATGACATTTAGTGCTTTTCAAAGCTTATTGAAAAAGACTCAACAGTATCTCCTCTGGCCAGGCGGAGAAGCTGCACAAATAACTTGCTCTGTTACAGTCAAGGCCACGCCCCCTACTGAAGACCATAGGCTGTATGTAGATGGGCGGAGCCTCCGTGACGTCACCCTTAGGTTTCTGAAGAGCTGAATTGAAGCTACCATCGCCATCTCGGCAGCGTCACGCTTGCCATCGCTCCCGGAAAATACAAATATGGCAAAGGGGTGGAGCTGAGAGGGGGGCTGTGGGCATGGGGATTGATGATTGACATCTAGCAAACTTAAAGCTGCCTGTAGCTAAGAGCTGAACAAGCTAACCTGGAACTAACCAGCTAACGAAGGTAAGCAGGCTAAAGCTAAGTCATGTTGTTCACCATCTAAAAACCGCGGTTGTTCTACGTTCTTACTTGAGGCAGGAGATCGGGTACCTGTCAATCAAAAGATGAAATGACTTCTAAATGGAGGAGTTATTAAAAAAATTCACTCCCTTTAGAACAGGTGTTTTCTAAACGGAGGAGTTATTTAAAAAATTCATTCCCTTTAGAACAGGTGTTTTCACTGTTTTCACTAACAGGCTTGTCTACCTGCAGTGGAGCTGAGCCGATCACATTCACCTGGTTTATGAGTGGTCAGTTAGACTTGTTCTACTTCCACCTCTACTTCTACTTTGTACTTCCTACCTCTATTGTCTACTACTTTCTACTTCTACTTCCTACCTCTGCTTTCTATCTCTACTTCCTACTTTCTACTTCTCCTACTTTTTACTTTCTACTTTTATGCTTCTTAACTGTACTTTCTACCTCTACTTCTATTTCCTACCTCTACTTTATACTTCTACTTTCTACATCTAGTTCTACTTTCTACTTCTTACTTCCTACTTTCTACCTCTACTTCCTGCTTTCTACTTCAACTTTTACTTCCTACTTCTACTTCCTACCTCTACTTTCTACTTCCAACTTCTACTTCCTATCTCTACTTCTACTTCCTACTTCTATTTGCTACCTCTAATTTCTCCTTCCAACCACTACTTCCCTCCACTACTTCTACTTTCTACTTCCTATTTTTTACTTTCTACTTGTACTACCTACCTCTACTTCTACTTTTACTTTCTATTTGTGCTTCTGAACTGTACTTTCTACCTCTACGTCTACTACCTACCTCTACTTTCTGCTTCTTTCTACCTCTAGTTCTACTTTCTACTTCTACTTCATACTTCTACATTCTACATCTAGTTCTACTTTCTACTTCTTACTTCCTACTTTCTACCTCTACTTCCTACTTTCTACTTCAACTTTTACTTCCTACTTCTACTTTCTACCTCTACTTTCTACTTCCTACTTCTACTTCCTATCTCTACTTCTACTTCCTACTTCAATTTGCTACCTCTACTTTCTACTTCCTACCTCTACTTCCCACCACTAGTTCTACTTTCTACTTCCACTTCCTACCTCTACTTTCTCCCTCTACTTCCTACTTTCTACTTCTACTTTTACTTCCTATTTCTGCTTCTTAACTGTACTTTCTACCTCTACTTTCTGCTTATACTTTTACTTCCAACTTTTACTTTTTACTTCTACTTCCGACTTCCTACTTCTGACCTCTACTTTCTACTTCCACTTTCTCCTTCCACTTATACTTTCTACCTCTACTTTCTACTTCCTACCTCTACTTGCTACTTCTACTTCTTACCTCTACTTTGTACCTCTACTTCTACTTTCTACTTCCTACCTCTACTTTCTACTTCCTACTTTGTACCTCTACTTTTACTTCCTACTTATACTTTCTACCTCTACTTCCTACTTTCTACTTCTTCTACTTTTTACTTCCTACTTCTCCTTCCTACCTTTACTTTCTACCTCTACTTTCTACGTCCTACTCCTACTTCCTACATCTACTTTCCACATCTACTTCCTACCTCTACTTTCTACCTCTACTTCCTACTTTCTACCTCAACTTTTACTTCCTACTTCTGCTTCTTAACTGTACTTTCTACTCTACCTCTACTTCCTACCTCTACTTTTTACTTCTACTTCCGACGTCCTACTTCTACTTCCTACTTCTACTTTCAACCTCTACTTCTACTTCCTGCCTCTACTTCCTACCGCTACTTTCTACCTGTAATTCCTACTTTCTACTTCTTCTGCTTTTTACTTCCTACCTTTACTTTCTACTTCCTACCTCTTTCTACTTCCTACTTCTTCTTTCTACCTCTACTTCTACTTTCTTCTACTTTCTACTTCTACTTCCTACTTCTATTTCCTACATCTACTTTCTACATCTACTTCCTACCTCTACTTTTTACTTCTACTTCCTACCTTTACTTTCTACCTCTACTTCTACTTTCCACTTCCTCCTTTCTACCTCTACTTCTACTTTTTACTTATACTTCCTACGTCTACTTTCTACCTCTACTTCCTACTTTCTACCTCTACTTCTCATTTTTACTTCTACTTCCTACCTCTACTTCCTACTTTCTACCTCTACTTCTGCTTTTTACTTCTACTTTCTACCTTTACTTCCTACGTTCTACTTCTCCTACTTTTTACTTCCTACTTCTACTTCCTATCTCTACTTTCTACTTCTACTTCCTACCTCTACTTTCTACTTTTACTTCTATTTTTTACTTCCTACTTCTACTTTTACTTCTACTTTGTACACCTCTGACCCGGACATGATTCAGAGCAGGTGGGCTCGGGCTCTTCAGTCGATTAAGAGTCCAGTTCTAACCAGAACCGGTCTCAGTAAGCTGCTGTGGGACCCAGGCCACTGTGCTGCAGCTCAGTTTTAGTCCTACACTTTTTTTTTTATAAACTACCCAGTTCTACATTGAACATCTAGTGGTCAGAACGAGAGTCCAGGACCTGAATCACCAACATGCTGGTGTGGTCCAGTCCACCAGGGACAAACCTAGACATGATACATAGAAAAGCTGTCTCTGAAAATGTGAGCAATGCCTCCAGCTGTTGGCCCAGTGTGAAATCAGCTCCCCTGCAGTGTGGTGAAGCATCACAGGAGACATATAGATATATGTGACCAGTTGTATAGGATCAAACCAGTGCAGGAAAATGGGTGAAATATAGTTTTATTTCCAGAGCTAGAGGAGAATGTTCATACCTACTTGTGTGTCTTGTCTCCTCCAGCTGTTCGCCCTGCAGACGGAGAGCCGGGACCCGAGAGAAGGAGATACATTGGTCCAACACAAGCTGCCGTTGTATGTCCAGAACATGGACCGACTGGGAGACACTGAGCTGTGAGCCACTAACATCTGTCTTTCCTGGGGGCTGACTGCAACAAAAATGGCTGCTTATAACATGCATGGCTTGGTTCCATCTTTTTATGACATGGCAGCAGAACATGTAGGAACTGTAGATTGTTCTGGAAGCATCACGATTACTGACTGCTTTTAGTAGCAGTCATCTGAATCACCAAGCAAACCCACCAGCCCAGCGGTTTATCACAACCTCCCAGTTCAAGTTAGCTAACTGGAACACACATTCTGGCGTGTCGAAAAGATTTTCCTCTGCAGAGCAGCGTCACGTTTCTGATGTTAGCACATGTTCAGCTTTCTGCATCGGCTATCAGCTAACTGAATTTGGTGTTAATCTTGTGTTTATCTTGAAATAAGTGTTACTGTCAAGTCCAGAAGATGTGTTTTGTTGCTGCATGTTAGAGCAGAGTGAAGCTGACCTCTGAACTACCTTCTGATGGTTGCTAGATTCTGATTGTTGCTAGCTTCTGATGGTTGCTAGTTTTCTGATGGTTGCTAGCTTCTTATGGTTGCTAGCTTCTGATAGTTGCTAGCTTCTGATGGTTGCTAGCTTCTGGTGGCTACTAGCTTCTGATGGTTTCCAGCTAGCAACCATCAGAAAATGGCAAACATCCGAAGCTGGCAACCATCAGAATCTAACAACCATCAGAAGCTAGCAACTATTAGAATTTATAAACCATCAGAAGCTAACAACCACCAGAAGCTAGCAGCTCTCAGATGCTGGAAACCATCAGAAGCTAGTAGCCACCAGAAGCTAGCAACCATCAGAAGCTAGCAACCATACGAAGCTAGCAACCAGCTTCTTCCAGCTTCTTGGTTGCTAGCTTCTGATGGTTGCTAGCTTCTGATGGTTGCTAGCTTCTGATGGCTACTGGCTTCTGATGGCTACTGGCTTCTGACTGTTGGTAGCTTCTGACTGTTGGTAGCTTCTGATGGTTGCTAGCTTCTGACTGTTGGTAGCTTCTGACTGTTGGTAGCTTCTGACTGTTGGTAGCTTCTGTCTGTTGGTAGCTTCTGATGGTTGCCAGCTTCTGACTGTTGGTAGCTTCTGACTGTTGGTAGCTTCTGACTGTTGGTAGCTTCTGTCTGTTGGTAGCTTCTGATGGTTGCCAGCTTCTGACTGTTGGTAGCTTCTGATGGTTGCCAGCCTCTGACGGTTTCCAGGTTCTGATGGTTGTTAGCTTCTGATGGTTGTTAGCTTCGAAATGGTTGCCACCTTCGGATGGTTTCCAGCTTCTGATGGTTGTTAGCTTCTGATGGCTGCTAGCTTCTGATGGCTGCTAGCTTCTGATGGCTGCCAGCTTCTCATGGTAGCTAGCTTCTGATGGTTGCTAGCTTCTGATGTTTGCTAGCTTCTGATGGTTTCCAGCTTCTGATGGCTGCTAGCTTCTGGTGGTTGTTAGCTTCTGATGGTTGATAGCTTCTGATGGCTACTAGGTTTTGATGGTTTCCAGCTGCTGATGACTGCTAGCTTCTGGTGGTTGATAGCTTCTGATGGTCGCCAGCTTTTGGTGGTTACTAGCTTCTGATGGTTGCCAGCTTCTGACTGTTGCTAGCTTCTGATGGCTGTTAGCTTCTGGTGGTTGTTAGCTTCTGATGGTTGATAGCTTCTGATGGCTACTAGGTTTTGATGGTTTCCAGCTGCTGATGACTGCTAGCTTCTGGTGGTTGTTAGCTTCTGATGGTTGATAGCTCCTGATGGTCGCCAGCTTCTGATGGTTGCTAGCTTCTGATGGTTGCTAGCTTCTGATGGTTGCTAGCTTCTGATGGCTACTAGCTTCTGATGGCTACCAGCTTCTGATGCTTGCTAGCTTCTGGTGGTTGATAGCTTCTGATGGTCGCCAGCTTTTAATGGTTGTTAGCTTCTGATGGTTTCCAGCTTCTGACTGTTGCTAGCTTCTGATGGCTGTTAGCTTCTGGTGGTTGTTAGCTTCTGATGGTTGATAGCTTCTGATGGTTGCCAACTTCTGACTGTTGCTAGCTTCTGATGGCTGTTAGCTTCGAAATGGTTGTTAGCTTCGGATGGTTTCAAGCTTCTAATGGTTTCCAGCTTCTAATGGTTGTTAGCTTCTGATGGTTGTAAGCTTCTGATGGTTGCTAGCTTCTGATGGCTACTAGCTTCTGGTGGTTGTTAGCTTCTGATGGCTACTAGCTTCTGATGGTTTCCAGCTTCTGATGGCTGCTAGCTTCTGATGGCTGATAGCTTCTGATGGCTGCTAGCTTCTGATGGCTACTAGCTTCTGGTGGTTGCTAGCTTCTGATGGCTACTAGCTTCTGATGGTTTCCAGCTTCTGATGGCTGCTAGCTTGTGGTGGTCGTTAGATTCTGATGGTTGCCAGCTTCGGATGTTTGCCATTTTCTGATGGTTGCTAGCTTCTTATAGTTGCTAGCTTCTGATGGTTTCTAGCTTCTGATGGATGCTAGCTTCTGATGGTTGTTAGCTTCTGATGGCTGCTATCTTCGGATGGTTTCCAGTTTACGATGGTTGCTAGCTTCTAATGGTTGCAAGCTTCTGACTGTTGGTAGCTTCTGTCTGTTGGTAGCTTCTGATGGTTGCCAGCTTCTGACTGTTGGTAGCTTCTGATGGTTGCTAGCTTCAGATGGTTGTTAGCTTCTGATGGTTTCCAGCCTCTGACGGTTTTCAGTTTCTGATGGTTGTTAGCTTCTGATGGTTGTTAGCTTCTGATGGCTACTAGCTTCTGATGGTTTCCAGCTTCTGATGGCTGCTAGCTTCTGGTGGTTGTTAGATTTTGATGGTTTACTAGATTCTGATAGTTGGTAGCTTGTGATGGATTCTAGCTTCTGATGGTTCCTAGCTTCTGATGGCAGCTATCTTCGGATAGTTTCCAGTTTCCGATGGTTGCTGTCTTCTGATGCTTGCTAGCTTCTGATGCTTGCTAGCTTCCGATGCTTGCTAGCTTCCGATGGTTGCTAGCTTCCGATGGTTGCTAGCTTCCGATGGTTGCTAGCTTCTGATGGCTACTAGCTTCTGATGGTTTCCAGCTTCTGATGGTTGTTAGCTTCTGATGGTTGCCAGCTTCTGACTGTTGGTAGCTTCTGATGGTCGCTAGCTTCAGATGGTTGTTAGCTTCTGATGGTTCCCAGCCTCTGACGGTTTCCAGTTTCTGATGGTTGTTAGCTTCTGATGGTTGTTAGCTTCGAAATGGTTGCCACCTTTGGATGGTTTCCAGCTTCTAATGGTGTCTAGCTTCTGATGGTTGATAGCTTCTGATGGTCGCCGGCTTCTGATAGTTGTGGTTTTCTGATGGTTGCTAGGTTCTGATGGCTACTAGCTTCTGATGGTTTCCAGCTTCTGATGCCTGCTAGCTTCTGGTGGTTGATAGCTTCTGATGGTCGCCAGCTTTTGATGGTTACTAGCTTCTGATGGTTGCCAGCTTCTGACTGTTGCTAGCTTCTGATGGCTGTTAGCTTCTGGTGGTTGTTAGCTTCTGATGGTCGCCAGCTTTTGATGGTTACTAGCTTCTGATGGTTGCCAGCTTCTGACTGTTGCTAGCTTCTGATGGCTGTTAGCTTCTGGTGGTTGTTAGCTTCTGATGGTTGTTAGCTTCTGATGGTTGCCAGCTTCTGACTGTTGGTAGCTTCTGATGGTCGCTAGCTTCAGATGGTTGTTAGCTTCTGATGGTTCCCAGCCTCTGACGGTTTCCAGTTTCTGATGGTTGTTAGCTTCTGATGGTTGTTAGCTTCGAAATGGTTGCCACCTTTGGATGGTTGCCAGCTTCTGACTGTTGCTAGCTTCTGATGGCTGTTAGCTTCTGGTGGTTGTTAGCTTCTGATGGTTGATAGCTTCTGATGGCTACTAGGTTTTGATGGTTTCCAGCTGCTGATGACTGCTAGCTTCTGGTGGTTGTTAGCTTCTGATGGTTGATAGCTCCTGATGGTCGCCAGCTTCTGATGGTTGCGGTTTTCTGATGGTTGCTAGCTTCTGATAGTTTCTAGCTTCTGATGGTTACTAGCTTCTGATGGCTACCAGCTTCTGATGCTTGCTATCTTCTGGTGGTTGATAGCTTCTGATGGTCGCCAGCTTTTAATGGTTGCTAGCTTCTGATGGTTTCCAGCTTCTGACTTCTGCTAGCCTCTGATGGCTGTTAGCTTCTGGTGGTTGTTAGCTTCTAATGGCTACTAGCTTCTGATGGCTGCTAGCTTCTGGTGGTCGTTAGATTCTGATGGTTGCCAGCTTCGGATGTTTGCCATTTTCTGATGGTTGCTAGCTTCTTATAGTTGCTAGCTTGTTATAGTTACTAGCTTCTGATGGTTTCTAGCTTCTGATGGATGCTAGCTTCTGATGGTTGCTAGCTTCTGATGGTTGTTAGCTTCTGATGGCTGCTATCTTCGGATGGTTTCCAGTTTACGATGGTTGCTAGCTTCTGATGGTTGTTAGCTTCTGATGGTTTCCAGCCTCTGACGGTTTTAAGTTTATGATGGTTGTTAGCTTCTGATGGTTGTTAGCTTCTGATGGCTACTAGCTTCTGATGGCTGCTAGCTTCTGGTGGTTGTTAGCTTCTGATGGCTGCTAGCTTCTGATGGCTGCCAGCTTCTCATGGTAGCTAGCTTCTGATGGTTGCTAGCTTCTGATGGTTGCTAGCTTCTGATGGTTGCTAGTTCCTGATGGTTGCTAGCTTCGGATAGTTGCTAACTTCTGATGGTTGCTAGCTTCTGATGGCTACTAGCTTCTGATTGTTTCCAGCTTCTGATGCTTGCTAGCTTCTGATGGTTGTTAGCTTCTGATGATTGCTAGCTTCTGATGGTTGCCAGCTTCTGACTTTTGGTAGCTTCTAATGGCTGCTAGCTTCTGATGGCTACTAGCTTTTGATGGTTTCCAGCTTCTGATGGCTGCTAGCTTCTGGTGGTTGTTAGATTCTGATGGTTGATAGCTTCTGATGGTCGCCGGCTTCTGATAGTTGTGGTTTTCTGATGGTTGCTAGCTTCTGATAGTTGCTAGTTCCTGATGGTTGCTAGCTTCGGATAGTTGCTAACTTCTGATGGTTGCTAGCTTCTGATGGCTACTAGCTTCTGATGGTTTCCAGCTTCTGATGCTTGCTAGCTTCTGGTGGTTGATAGCTTCTGACGGTTGCTAGCTTCTGACTGTTGCTAGCTTCTGATGGTTGCTAGCTTCAGATGGTTGTTAGCTTCTGATGGTTTCCAGCCTCTGACGGTTTTGAGTTTCTGATGGTTGTTAGCTTCTGATGGTTGTTAGCTTCTGATGGCTACTAGCTTCTTATGGTTTCCAGCTTCAGATGGCTGCTAGCTTCTGGTGGTTGTTAGATTTTGATTGTTTACTAGACTCTGATAGTTGCTAGCTTGTGATGGATTCTAGCTTCTGATGGTTCCTAGCTTCTGATGGCTGCTATCTTCGGATAGTTTCCAGTTTCCGATGGTTGCTGTCTTCTGATGCTTGCTAGCTTCCGATGCTTGCTAGCTTCTGATGGTTGCTAGCTTCTGATGGTTGCTAGCTTCTGATGGTTGCTAGCTTCTGATGGCTACTAGCTTCTGATGGCTACTAGCTTCTGATGGTTTCCAGCTTCTGATGGTTGCCAGCTTCTGATGGCTGCCAGCTTCTCATGGTAGCTAGCTTCTGATGGTTGTTAGCTTCTGATGGTTGTTAGCTTCTGATGGTTGTTAGCTTCTGATGGCTCCTAGCTTCTGATGCTTTCCAGCTTCTGATGGCTGCTAGCTTCTGGTGGTTGTTAGCTTCTGATGGCTGCTAGCTTCTGATGGCTGCCAGCTTCTCATGGTAGCTAGCTTCTGATGGTTGCTAGCTTCTGATGGTTGCTAGCTTCTGATGGTTGCTAGCTTCTGATGGTTGCTAGCTTCTAATGGTTGCTAGCTTCTGATGGTTTCCAGCTTCTGATGGCTGCTAGCTTCTGATGGTCTCCAGCTTATGATGGCTGCTAGCTTCTGATGGTTGTTAGCTTCTGATGGTTGTTAGCTTCTGATGGTTGCCAGCTTCTGACTTTTGGTAGCTTCTAATGGCTGCTAGCTTCTGATGGCTACTAGCTTTTGATGGTTTCCAGCTTCTGATGGCTGCTAGCTTCTGGTGGTTGTTAGATTCTGATGGTTGATAGCTTCTGATGGTCGCCGGCTTCTGATAGTTGTGGTTTTCTGATGGTTGCTCGCTTCTGATAGTTGCTAGTTCCTGATGGTTGCTAGCTTCGGATAGTTGCTAACTTCTGATGGTTGCTAGCTTCTGATGGCTACTAGCTTCTGATGGTTTCCAGCTTCTGATGCTTGATAGCTTCTGATGCTTGCTAGCTTCTGGTGGTTGATAGCTTCTGATGGTTGATAGCTCCTGATGGTCGCCAGCTTCTGATGGTTGCGGTTTTCTGATGGTTGCTAGCTTCTGATAGTTGCTAGCTTCTGATGGTTGCTAGCTTCTGATAGTTGCTAGCTTCTGATGGTTGCTAGCTTCTGATGGTTGCTAGCTTCTGATGGTTACTAGCTTCTGATGGCTACCAGCTTCTGATGCTTGCTAGCTTCTGGTGGTTGATAGCTTCCGATGGTCGCCAGCTTTTAATGGTTGCTAACTTCTGATGGTTTCCAGCTTCTGACTTTTGCTAGCCTCTGATGGCTGTTAGCTTCTGGTGGTTGTTACCTTCTGATGGCTACTAGCTTCTGATGGCTGCTAGCTTCTGGTGGTCGTTAGATTCTGATGGTTGCCAGCTTCGGATGTTTGCCATTTTCTGATGGTTGCTAGCTTCTGATGGTTTCCAGCTTCTGATGGTTGTTAGCTTCTGATGGTTGCCAGCTTCTGACTGTTGGTAGCTTCTGATGGTCGCTAGCTTCAGATGGTTGTTAGCTTCTGATGGTTCCCAGCCTCTGACGGTTTCCAGTTTCTGATGGTTGTTAGCTTCTGATGGTTGTTAGCTTCGAAATGGTTGCCACCTTTGGATGGTTTCCAGCTTCTAATGGTGTCTAGCTTCTGATGGTTGATAGCTTCTGATGGTCGCCGGCTTCTGATAGTTGTGGTTTTCTGATGGTTGCTAGGTTCTGATGGCTACTAGCTTCTGATGGTTTCCAGCTTCTGATGCCTGCTAGCTTCTGGTGGTTGATAGCTTCTGATGGTCGCCAGCTTTTGATGGTTACTAGCTTCTGATGGTTGCCAGCTTCTGACTGTTGCTAGCTTCTGATGGCTGTTAGCTTCTGGTGGTTGTTAGCTTCTGATGGTCGCCAGCTTTTGATGGTTACTAGCTTCTGATGGTTGCCAGCTTCTGACTGTTGCTAGCTTCTGATGGCTGTTAGCTTCTGGTGGTTGTTAGCTTCTGATGGTTGTTAGCTTCTGATGGTTGCCAGCTTCTGACTGTTGGTAGCTTCTGATGGTCGCTAGCTTCAGATGGTTGTTAGCTTCTGATGGTTCCCAGCCTCTGACGGTTTCCAGTTTCTGATGGTTGTTAGCTTCTGATGGTTGTTAGCTTCGAAATGGTTGCCACCTTTGGATGGTTGCCAGCTTCTGACTGTTGCTAGCTTCTGATGGCTGTTAGCTTCTGGTGGTTGTTAGCTTCTGATGGTTGATAGCTTCTGATGGCTACTAGGTTTTGATGGTTTCCAGCTGCTGATGACTGCTAGCTTCTGGTGGTTGTTAGCTTCTGATGGTTGATAGCTCCTGATGGTCGCCAGCTTCTGATGGTTGCGGTTTTCTGATGGTTGCTAGCTTCTGATAGTTTCTAGCTTCTGATGGTTACTAGCTTCTGATGGCTACCAGCTTCTGATGCTTGCTATCTTCTGGTGGTTGATAGCTTCTGATGGTCGCCAGCTTTTAATGGTTGCTAGCTTCTGATGGTTTCCAGCTTCTGACTTCTGCTAGCCTCTGATGGCTGTTAGCTTCTGGTGGTTGTTAGCTTCTAATGGCTACTAGCTTCTGATGGCTGCTAGCTTCTGGTGGTCGTTAGATTCTGATGGTTGCCAGCTTCGGATGTTTGCCATTTTCTGATGGTTGCTAGCTTCTTATAGTTGCTAGCTTGTTATAGTTACTAGCTTCTGATGGTTTCTAGCTTCTGATGGATGCTAGCTTCTGATGGTTGCTAGCTTCTGATGGTTGTTAGCTTCTGATGGCTGCTATCTTCGGATGGTTTCCAGTTTACGATGGTTGCTAGCTTCTGATGGTTGTTAGCTTCTGATGGTTTCCAGCCTCTGACGGTTTTAAGTTTATGATGGTTGTTAGCTTCTGATGGTTGTTAGCTTCTGATGGCTACTAGCTTCTGATGGCTGCTAGCTTCTGGTGGTTGTTAGCTTCTGATGGCTGCTAGCTTCTGATGGCTGCCAGCTTCTCATGGTAGCTAGCTTCTGATGGTTGCTAGCTTCTGATGGTTGCTAGCTTCTGATGGTTGCTAGTTCCTGATGGTTGCTAGCTTCGGATAGTTGCTAACTTCTGATGGTTGCTAGCTTCTGATGGCTACTAGCTTCTGATTGTTTCCAGCTTCTGATGCTTGCTAGCTTCTGATGGTTGTTAGCTTCTGATGATTGCTAGCTTCTGATGGTTGCCAGCTTCTGACTTTTGGTAGCTTCTAATGGCTGCTAGCTTCTGATGGCTACTAGCTTTTGATGGTTTCCAGCTTCTGATGGCTGCTAGCTTCTGGTGGTTGTTAGATTCTGATGGTTGATAGCTTCTGATGGTCGCCGGCTTCTGATAGTTGTGGTTTTCTGATGGTTGCTAGCTTCTGATAGTTGCTAGTTCCTGATGGTTGCTAGCTTCGGATAGTTGCTAACTTCTGATGGTTGCTAGCTTCTGATGGCTACTAGCTTCTGATGGTTTCCAGCTTCTGATGCTTGCTAGCTTCTGGTGGTTGATAGCTTCTGACGGTTGCTAGCTTCTGACTGTTGCTAGCTTCTGATGGTTGCTAGCTTCAGATGGTTGTTAGCTTCTGATGGTTTCCAGCCTCTGACGGTTTTGAGTTTCTGATGGTTGTTAGCTTCTGATGGTTGTTAGCTTCTGATGGCTACTAGCTTCTTATGGTTTCCAGCTTCAGATGGCTGCTAGCTTCTGGTGGTTGTTAGATTTTGATTGTTTACTAGACTCTGATAGTTGCTAGCTTGTGATGGATTCTAGCTTCTGATGGTTCCTAGCTTCTGATGGCTGCTATCTTCGGATAGTTTCCAGTTTCCGATGGTTGCTGTCTTCTGATGCTTGCTAGCTTCCGATGCTTGCTAGCTTCTGATGGTTGCTAGCTTCTGATGGTTGCTAGCTTCTGATGGTTGCTAGCTTCTGATGGCTACTAGCTTCTGATGGCTACTAGCTTCTGATGGTTTCCAGCTTCTGATGGTTGCCAGCTTCTGATGGCTGCCAGCTTCTCATGGTAGCTAGCTTCTGATGGTTGTTAGCTTCTGATGGTTGTTAGCTTCTGATGGTTGTTAGCTTCTGATGGCTCCTAGCTTCTGATGCTTTCCAGCTTCTGATGGCTGCTAGCTTCTGGTGGTTGTTAGCTTCTGATGGCTGCTAGCTTCTGATGGCTGCCAGCTTCTCATGGTAGCTAGCTTCTGATGGTTGCTAGCTTCTGATGGTTGCTAGCTTCTGATGGTTGCTAGCTTCTGATGGTTGCTAGCTTCTAATGGTTGCTAGCTTCTGATGGTTTCCAGCTTCTGATGGCTGCTAGCTTCTGATGGTCTCCAGCTTATGATGGCTGCTAGCTTCTGATGGTTGTTAGCTTCTGATGGTTGTTAGCTTCTGATGGTTCCCAGCTTCTGACTTTTGGTAGCTTCTAATGGCTGCTAGCTTCTGATGGCTACTAGCTTTTGATGGTTTCCAGCTTCTGATGGCTGCTAGCTTCTGGTGGTTGTTAGATTCTGATGGTTGATAGCTTCTGATGGTCGCCGGCTTCTGATAGTTGTGGTTTTCTGATGGTTGCTCGCTTCTGATAGTTGCTAGTTCCTGATGGTTGCTAGCTTCGGATAGTTGCTAACTTCTGATGGTTGCTAGCTTCTGATGGCTACTAGCTTCTGATGGTTTCCAGCTTCTGATGCTTGATAGCTTCTGATGCTTGCTAGCTTCTGGTGGTTGATAGCTTCTGATGGTTGATAGCTCCTGATGGTCGCCAGCTTCTGATGGTTGCGGTTTTCTGATGGTTGCTAGCTTCTGATAGTTGCTAGCTTCTGATGGTTGCTAGCTTCTGATAGTTGCTAGCTTCTGATGGTTGCTAGCTTCTGATGGTTGCTAGCTTCTGATGGTTACTAGCTTCTGATGGCTACCAGCTTCTGATGCTTGCTAGCTTCTGGTGGTTGATAGCTTCCGATGGTCGCCAGCTTTTAATGGTTGCTAACTTCTGATGGTTTCCAGCTTCTGACTTTTGCTAGCCTCTGATGGCTGTTAGCTTCTGGTGGTTGTTACCTTCTGATGGCTACTAGCTTCTGATGGCTGCTAGCTTCTGGTGGTCGTTAGATTCTGATGGTTGCCAGCTTCGGATGTTTGCCATTTTCTGATGGTTGCTAGCTTCTTATAGTTGCTAGCTTTTGATGGTAGCTAGCTTCTGATGGTTGCTAGCTTCTGATGGTTGTTAGCTTCTGATGGTTGCTAGCTTCTGATGGTTTCCAGCTTCTAAAGGTTGTTAACTTCTGATGGTTGCTAGCTTTTGACATTTGGTAGCTTCTGTCTGTTGGTAGCTTTTGACTGTTGGTAGCTTCTGATGGTTGCCAGCTTCAGATGGTTGCCAGCTTCACATGGTTGTTAGCTTCTGATGGTTTCCAGCTTCTGACGGTTTTCAGTTTCTTATGGTTGTTAGCTTCTGATGGTTGTTAGCTTCTGATGGCTACTAGCTTCTGATGGTTTCCAGCTTCTGATGGCTACTAGCTTCTGGTGGTTGTTAGATTCTGATTGTTCGCTAGCTTCTGATGGTTGTTAGCTTCTGATGGTTTCCAGCTTCTGACGGTTTTCAGTTTCTTATGGTTGTTAGCTTCTGATGGCTACTAGCTTCTGATGGTTTCCAGCTTCTGATGGCTACTAGCTTCTGGTGGTTTCCAGCTTCTGATGGCTGCTAGCTTCTGACGGTTTTCAGTTTCTGATGGTTGTTAGCTTCTGATGGTTGTTAGCTTCTGATGGCTACTAGCTTCTGATGGTTTCCAGCTTCTGATGGCTCCTAGCTTCTGGTGGTTGTTAGATTCTGATGGTTGCCAGCTTCGGATGTTTGCCATTTTCTGATCGTTGCTAGCTTCTTATAGTTGCTAGCTTCTGATAGTTTCTAGCTTCTGATGGTTACTAGCTTCTGATGGATGCTAGCTTCTGATGGTTGCTAGCTTCTTATGCTTGTTAGCTTCTGGTGGCTGCTATCTTCGGATAGTTTCCAGTTTCAGATGGTTGCTAGCTTCTGATGTTGGTTAGCTGCTGATGCTTGCTAGCTTCCGATGCTTGCTAGCTTCTGATGGTTGCTAGCTTCTGATGGTTTCCAGCTTCTGATGGTTGTTAACTTCTGATGGTTGCCAGCTTTTGACTGTTAGTAGCTTCTGACTGTTGGTAGCTTCTGTCTGTTGGTAGCTTCTGATGGTTGCCAGCTTCTGACTATTGGTAGCTTCTGATTTTTGCTAGCTTCAGATGGTTGTTAGCTTCTGATGGTTGCCAGTCTCTGACGGTTTCCAGTTTCTGATGGTTGTTAGCTTCGAAATGGTTGCCAGCTTCGGATGGTTTCCAGCTTCTAATGGTGTTTAGCTTCTGATGATTATTAGCTTCTGATGGCTGCTAGCTTCTGATGGTTGTTAGCTTCTGATGGCTGCTATCTTTGGATGGTTTCCAGTTTCTAATGGTGTTTAGCTTCTGATGGTTATTAGCTTCTGATGGCTGCTAGCTTCTGATGGTTGGTAGCTTCTGATGGTTGCCAGCTTCTGACTGTTGGTAGCTTCTTTCTGTTGGTAGCTTCTTTTTTTTCGTAGCTTCAGATGGTTGTTAGCTTCTGATGGTTGCCAGTCTCTGACGGTTTCCAGTTTCTGATGTTTGTTAGCTTCTGATGGTTGTTAGCTTCGAAATGGTTGCCAGCTTCGGATGGTTTCCAGCTTCTAATGGTGTTTAGCTTCTGATGGTTGTTAGCTTCTGATGGCTGCTAGCTTCTGATGGTTGTTAGCTTCTGATGGCTGCTAGCTTCTGATGGCTGCCAGCTTCTCATGGTAGCTAGCTTCTGATGGTTTCTAGCTTCTAATGGTTTCCAGCTTCTGATGGCTACCAGCTTCTGATGCTTGCTAGCTTGTGGTGGTTGATAGCTTCTGATGGTCGTCAGCTTTTAATGGTTGCTAGCTTCTGATGGTTTCCAGCTTCTGACTTCTGCTAGCCTCTGATGGCTGTTAGCTTCTGGTGGTTGTTACCTTCTGATGGCTACTAGCTTCTTATGGCTGCTAGCTTCTGGTGGTTGTTAGATTCTGATGGTTGCCAGCTTCGGATGTTTGCCATTTTCTGATGGTTTCTAGCTTCTTATAATTGCTAGCTTCTGATGGTTACTAGCTTCTGATGGTAGCTAGCTTCTAATGGTTGCTAGCTTCTGATGGTTTCCAGCTTCTGATTGCTGCCAGCTTCTCATGGTAGCTAGCTTCTGATGGTTTCTAGCTTCTAATGGTTTCCAGCTTCTGATGGCTACCAGCTTCTGATGCTTTCTAGCTTGTGGTGGTTGATAGCTTCTGATGGTCGCCAGCTTTTAATGGTTGCTAGCTTCTGATGGTTTCCAGCTTCTGACTTCTGCTAGCCTCTGATGGCTGTTAGCTTCTGGTGGTTGTTACCTTCTGATGGCTACTAGCTTCTGATGGCTGCTAGCCTCTGATGGCTGCTAGCTTCTGACTGTTGCTAGCTTCTGATGATTTTTAGCTTCTGATGTTTGCCAGCTTCTGACTGTTGCTAGCTTCTAATGGCTGCTAGCTTCTGATGGCAACTAGCTTCTGGTGGTTGCTAGCTTCTGATGGCTACTAGCTTTTGATGGTTTCCAGCTTCTGATGGCTGCTAGCTTCTGGTGGTTGTTAGCTTCTGATGGTTGATAGCTTCTGATAGTTGCTAGTTCCTGATGGTTGCTAGCTTCGGATAGTTGCTAACTTCTGATGGTTGCTAGCTTCTGATGGCTACTAGCTTCTGATGGTTTTCAGCTTCTGATGCCTTCTAGCTTCTGGTGGTTGATAGCTTCCGATGGTCGCCAGCTTTTGATGGTTGCTAGCTTCTGATGGTTTCCAGCTTCTGACTGTTGCTAGCTTCTGATGGCTGTTAGCGTCTGGTGGTTGTTAGCTTCTGATGGTTGATAGCTTCTGATGGCTACTAGGTTTTGATGGTTTCCAGCTTCTATGACTGCTAGCTTCTAATGGTTGCTAGCTTCTGATGGTTTCCAGCTTCTGATTGCTGCCAGCTTCTCATGGTAGCTAGCTTCTGATGGTTTCTAGCTTCTAATGGTTTCCAGCTTCTGATGGCTACCAGCTTCTGATGCTTTCTAGCTTGTGGTGGTTGATAGCTTCTGATGGTCGCCAGCTTTTAATGGTTGCTAGCTTCTGATGGTTTCCAGCTTCTGACTTCTGCTAGCCTCTGATGGCTGTTAGCTTCTGGTGGTTGTTACCTTCTGATGGCTACTAGCTTCTGATGGCTGCTAGCCTCTGATGGCTGCTAGCTTCTGACTGTTGCTAGCTTCTGATGGTTTTTAGCTTCTGATGTTTGCCAGCTTCTGACTGTTGCTAGCTTCTAATGGCTGCTAGCTTCTGATGGCAACTAGCTTCTGGTGGTTGCTAGCTTCTGATGGCTACTAGCTTTTGATGGTTTCCAGCTTCTGATGGCTGCTAGCTTCTGGTGGTTGTTAGCTTCTGATGGTTGATAGCTTCTGATAGTTGCTAGTTCCTGATGGTTGCTAGCTTCGGATAGTTGCTAACTTCTGATGGTTGCTAGCTTCTGATGGCTACTAGCTTCTGATGGTTTCCAGCTTCTGATGCCTTCTAGCTTCTGGTGGTTGATAGCTTCCGATGGTCGCCAGCTTTTGATGGTTGCTAGCTTCTGATGGTTTCCAGCTTCTGACTGTTGCTAGCTTCTGATGGCTGTTAGCGTCTGGTGGTTGTTAGCTTCTGATGGTTGATAGCTTCTGATGGCTACTAGGTTTTGATGGTTTCCAGCTTCTATGACTGCTAGCTTCTGGTGGTTGTTAGCTTCTGATGGTTGATAGCTTCTGATGGTCGCCAGCTTCTGATGGTTGCGGTTTTCTGATGGTTGCTAGCTTCTGATAGTTGCTAGCTTCTGATGGTTGCTAGCTTCTGATGGTGTCTAGCTTCTGATGGCTACTAGCTTCTGATGGTCGCCATCAGAATTCTTTACCGTCTTCAGTAAGGATGCAGCAGCAGCGTCTTCACTGGGTTCTGCAGGCCATCAAGGCCTCCAGGTCCATCAGACCTGCTCCCAAACCCAGTCTGGGCAGTCCATGTAGTGGAGAACAGTTCTAGCAAGCCTTTCATCAGCTTCAGCTTGGTTCCGGTTTCAGTGTGGAGACGTCCAGTCGGAGGAAATCTGGCAGATCATCGTCTTCGTCATTTGTCAGACGGAGACCTGGACCGTTTGTCAGACGGAGACCTGGACCGTTCGTCAGACGGAGACCTGGACCTGGACCTGGACCGGGGGTTGAGCAGGAACATGTGACCTTGACCTGATGTTAGCATGAAGCTACGTAGCAGCGCTAGCCTCGTTCTCTGCTCGCTCTGGGTTAGCTTCCAGCTCATGCGAGGAAACAGGGAAGTAAATGTATTCGACTCACTGGAGCTGTAAATAAACTGGAAAGATGCTCAAATCATTCAGCTTCATTTATTTGTTCATTCTTTGGTTTTTCCCAACCAAGAAAAAAGTTTCTGGCTTTTTTTGGTCTAAAGTGGAAAGAAAAAGCAGAAAGTTGATCATCTGGACGTGATGTCCTGATCCGGCGGGAAGGTGAAGCAGGTTAGAAACGGGACGACCTCCTGCTGTGAACCGGACCACAGCCTTCTGGCTCCGTTCCACCTGCATGGACTGGTTTTGTACCTGTGCATTGTGACCATCTTCCTGGTTTCTCTCCCCTCACAGGGACTTGGTGTCGAGCCAGCGGTCCGTCAGCGCCGTCACCACTCCTTCTCGGAACTTCTTCTCAACATTCCTCCCACAGGCCAAGCGCGCCCCGGGTAAGCCTGCTCAGGCGATCTCTGGCTCTTCACCCAGCCAGGCAGCCGTTGGCAGGAGGGATGCGTCGGTGAATCAGGTGAGAGCCCCGAGCTGCTGGACCAGATCTGGTCCAGGTTTAACGACCGGTCTGGCTGTTTTCATTTGTTCTGGGTCAGAAAGACGGTGTCGCATCAGCGACCCGACCCGCTGACTCGTCCAACTGGTCTCTCTGGAGCCTTGCTGCCAGTAAGGCGTCCATCACACCCCAGCAGGTGTTCCCCGTTTTAGCTCCTAAAGTTTGACAGATTAACACAACCTGTCTCAGAAAGCTGTGAGAATACGCTGATAGCGCCCCCTGTGGGGACATTGTAGATAGCATGGCAGCGTGAAGACAGCAGAGCTTCACCTGAGGCAGACCGGCAAGACGCAGGACATGAAGGGAGATGGACTTGTGTTTAGATCTGGAGCCGAGGGGGGTCGCTCTGGGTTTTCCCTCCTGGTGTTTACCCTTCTCTCCTTCCTTCCTGCCCAGCAGGATTCCCCATCAACAGCACCGTCGTCATCTTTTCAGTCTGAATGTCATACAGTTACTGTTTCACCAACGCAAAGGTTCCAGGTTTCCAAAGTAAAACGAGTAAAATGCAGAAATGTGCTGTAGCCAAACAGCCGGTTACGTGGCATTGTTCTGGTGATTCCAGTTCATTCAGTAGATCTCAGTAAACAGAAGGAAAAGGTCTGTTTAGGCTCAAGTCGAGTGTGAAAACAGGACCGTTGTTGTGACGGAGGGCAGGGAGAGGCAGCTGCGCCACGCTGATGATGCTGACTTTCCTGAAAAGTGAAGGTTTTCTTTCACAAAAGACTGATGAGAACAGAAACGTCTGAGTGAGAGACATCTGTCCTGGGCTGGTGGAGGAGAAAGGCTGTTAGCTTGGCTGGAACCACCCAGGCTTTCGGCGTTCTCCGTATGAGAACATATTTCCCCTACAAGACCAGGTCTTCTAGACTTCTTGTCTTTTTGCGGGACTTCCTTCCAGGTTTGACGTTATGCTGGTCACACTGTACAGTTGCTGGCACCACAATAGACGAGCTTTCAAACAACGAACCAGCGTATGGTAATCTGAAAGCAGAGCGGTGAAAGGGTTTCTGTTTCTTTTAGGCTGCAAAGGCTAAAGAAGCAACGCAGGCTAAGGAAGTTAAAGGAGCATCCAGCCAGGCAGCAAGCAGTGAATCTGCTTATTCCCAGTCTCAGATGTTTACCAGCAACAATCCCAGACACAAGAGAATCCAGGAACATGAGAAGGAGAGAAAAGAGCTTTTTTCCAAGCCTCCATCACAGGTATGTGTTTCACCTGCCCGTCTGCCTGAAACGGTTGTTTCAGGTTCCAGGTAGTTAGACTGAAAACCTATTTAGACCTCTAACTAACACAACTTAACCTGTTAAACCGTCATCAGGGAAGCAGACGGGACGAAGACGATTTAAATCAGATGGAACACTTTTTTTCTCCACAGAAACTTAGCAAATCTCTCATATGGATCTGGAGTCCAGTCGAAACCGTATCAGGATGGAACGTGTGATCAAGCTCCAGATTTAGTCATTTAATGTCCGAATGTCTGGGTCTTGTTCACGAGTGAGGGAAGGATGGAGCGTGAGATCGCCAGATGGAAATGGGTGGATGATGGAGTGATGATGGATGGATGATGCAGTGATGATGGATGGATGATGCAGTGATGATGGATGGATGATGCAGTGATGATGGATGGATGATAGATGATGGATGGATGGATGGATGGATGGATGATGGATGGATGGATGGATGGATGGATGGATGGAGTGATGATGGATGGATGATGGAGTGATGATGGAGTGATGATGGATGGATGATGGATGACGGAGTGATGATGGATGGATGGATGGATGATGGATGGATGGAGGATGGATGGATGGATGACAGATGATGGATGGATGGATGATGGAGTGATGATGGATGGATGGATGATGGAGTGATGATGGAGTGATGATGGATGGATGATGGAGTGATGATGGATGGATGGATGATGGAGTGATGATGGATGGATGACGGAGTGATGATGGATGGATGATGGATGGATGATGGAGTGAAGATGGATGGATGATGATGGATGGATGATGGAGTGATGATGTATGGATGATGGAGTGATGATGGAGTGATGATGGATGGATGGAGGATGGATGGATGATGGATGGATGGATGACAGATGATGGATGGATGGATGATGGAGTGATGATGGATGGATGACGGAGTGATGATGGATGGATGATGGATGGATGATGATGGATGGATGATGGAGTGATGATGGAGTGATGATGGATGGATGGATGGATGGAGTGATGATGGATGGATGATGGATGGATGATGGAGTGATGATGGATGGATGATGGAGTGATGATGGATGGATGATGGAGTGATGATGGATGGATGATGGATGGATGATGGAGTGATGATGGATGGATGATGGAGTGATGATGGTGTGATGATGGAGTGATGATGGATGGATGATGGATTAATGATGATGGCGTGATGATGGATGGATGGATGTATGGATGATGGATGGATGATGGAATGATGATGGAGTGATGGATGGATGGATGGAGTGATGATGGATGGATGATGGAGTGATGATGGATGGATGATGGAGTGATGATGGATGGATGATGGAGTGATGATGGAGTGATGATGGATGGATGATGGAGTGATGATGGAGTGATGGATGGATGATGGATGGATGATGGAGTGATGATGGAGTGATGATGGATGGATGATGGAGTGATGATGGAGTGATGATGGATGGATGATGGAGTGATGATGGATGGATGATGGAGTGATGATGGATGGATGATGTATGGATGATGGAGTGATGATGGAGTGATGATGGATGGATGATGGAGTGATGATGGAGTGATGTATGGATGATGGAGTGATGATGGATGGATGATGGAGTGATGATGGATGGATGATGTATGGATGATGGAGTGATGATGTATGGATGATGGAGTGATGATGGAGTGATGATGGATGGATGATGGAGTGATGATGGAGTGATGATGGAGTGATGTATGGATGATGGAGTGATGATGGAGTGATGATGGAGTGATGATGGATGGATGATGGAGTGATGATGGAGTGATGATGGATGGATGATGGAGTGATGATGGAGTGATGATGGAGTGATGTATGGATGATGGAGTGATGATGGATGGATGATGGATTAATGATGATGGCGTGATGATGGATGGATGGATGTATGGATGATGGATGGATGATGGAATGATGATGGAGTGATGGATGGATGGATGGAGTGATGATGGATGGATGATGGAGTGATGATGGATGGATGATGGAGTGATGATGGATGGATGATGGAGTGATGATGGAGTGATGATGGATGGATGATGGAGTGATGATGGAGTGATGGATGGATGATGGATGGATGATGGAGTGATGATGGAGTGATGATGGATGGATGATGGAGTGATGATGGAGTGATGATGGATGGATGATGGAGTGATGATGGATGGATGATGGAGTGATGATGGATGGATGATGTATGGATGATGGAGTGATGATGGAGTGATGATGGATGGATGATGGAGTGATGATGGAGTGATGTATGGATGATGGAGTGATGATGGATGGATGATGGAGTGATGATGGATGGATGATGTATGGATGATGGAGTGATGATGTATGGATGATGGAGTGATGATGGAGTGATGATGGATGGATGATGGAGTGATGATGGAGTGATGATGGAGTGATGTATGGATGATGGAGTGATGATGGAGTGATGATGGAGTGATGATGGATGGATGATGGAGTGATGATGGAGTGATGATGGATGGATGATGGAGTGATGATGGAGTGATGATGGAGTGATGTATGGATGATGGAGTGATGATGGATGGATGATGGAGTGATGATGGAGTGATGATGGATGGATGATGGAGTGATGATGGATGGATGATGGAGTGATGATGGATGGATGATGGAGTGATGATGGAGTGATGATGGAGTGATGATGGATGGATGATGGAGTGATGATGGAGTGATGATGGAGTGATGTATGGATGATGGAGTGATGATGGAGTGATGTATGGAGTGATGATGGATGGATGATGGAGTGATGATGGAGTGATGATGGATGGATGATGGAGTGATGATGGATGGATGATGGAGTGATGATGGATGGATGATGGAGTGATGATGTATGGATGATGTATGGATGATGGATGGATGATGGATGGATGATGGAGTGATGATGGATGGATGATGGATGGATGATGGAGTGATGATGGATGGATGATGGATGGATGATGGAGTGATGATGGAGTGATGATGGAGTGATGATGTATGGATGATGGAGTGATGATGGATGGATGATGGAGTGATGATGGATGGATGATGAGTGATGATGGAGTGATGATGGATGGATGATGGAGTGATGATGGATGGATGATGAGTGATGATGGAGTGATGATGGATGGATGATGGAGTGATGATGGAGTGATGATGAGTGATGATGGAGTGGATGATGATGATGGATGATGGAGTGATGATGGATGGATGATGGATGGATGATGGTATGGATGATGGAGTGATGATGGATGGATGATGAGTGATGATGGATGGATGATGGAGTGATGATGGAGTGATGATGATGGATGGATGATGGAGTGATGATGGAGTGATGATGATGGATGGATGATGGAGTGATGATGGAGTGATGATGATGGATGGATGATGGAGTGATGATGGATGGATGATGGAGTGATGATGGAGTGATGATGATGATGATGGATGATGGAGTGATGATGGAGTGATGATGGATGGATGATGGAGTGATGATGGATGGATGATGGATGGATGATGGATGGATGATGGAGTGATGATGGATGGATGATGGAGTGATGATGGAGTGATGATGATGGATGGATGATGGAGTGATGATGATGGATGATGGATGGATGATGGAGTGATGATGGAGTGATGATGGATGGATGATGGAGTGATGATGGATGGATGATGGATGGATGATGGATGGATGATGGATGGATGATGGAGTGATGATGGATGGATGATGGATGGATGATGGATGGATGATGGAGTGATGATGGAGTGATGATGGAGTGATGATGTATGGATGATGGATGGATGATGGATGGATGATGGAGTGATGATGGAGTGATGGTGGATGGATGATGGATGGATGATGGAGTGATGATGGATTGATGATGGATGGATGATGGAGTGATGATGGAGTGATGATGGATGGATGATGGATGGATGATGGAGTGATGATGGAGTGATGATGGATGGATGATGGAGTGATGATGGAGTGATGATGGAGTGATGATGGATGGATGATGGATGGATGATGGAGTGATGATGGAGTGATGATGGATGGATGATGGAGTGATGATGGAGTGGATGGTGGATGGATGATGGATGGATGATGGATGGATGATGGAGTGATGATGGAGTGATGATGGATGGATGATGGATGGATGATGGATGGATGATGGAG